>NC_051163.1:28242496-28542496 GCF_013339745.2 Dermacentor silvarum | reverse complement strand
GACCTTGGAGGCAGCCAGCACCGAGCACTCCATGTACACATCGGCTCCTTCGGTGATGCGGCTTGCATTGAGACCGACGCCGAGCCGTATACTTACCTCCGTCTTGTCTGCGTGACATTGCGTTTTGTCACTTTAAGTACGTTGATTGATGCAAACTTGTTGGTGATTGAGATATAGCATTGTATTTTGAAGGGACCGCAGCAAACTGGAAGGGTTCCAGTTCTTCAGAAGAATTGGAAATGCAACAAAAAATAACTCGAGATAGTGTAAGTGTGAAGGAGGGCGATGTCAGCTTTCAATCTTCTAAGTAAGTCGGAAGTAAATATGAAATTAAATAAATATGACCTTATGACTCAACCCTGTAGCTCCGCAAACATGGCGATGCGCTACCGAGCATGAACTCGCCGATTGGATCCCGATCACGGCATTGAAATTTAGATTGGGGCAACCTTTGGGTGCATATCAAAGAACCCCACATGGTGAAAATTATTCCGTGGTTACTCTGTAATATGTCCTAATATCATAGCTTTGCTCTCTTTCCCTCGTTCCCCAGTTTAATGTAAGAAACCGAGTTTTCCCTTCTGGTTAATCTCCCTGTCTTCCCCTTTCTTCTCTCTCTCTCTCTGCACGTAATATCCCACTCTAGAATTTATACAACATAAGATTATGTGGTTTGTTATCCTAGAATAAATCACTGGCTATGAGGCGTGGCAAAGGGGAATAGATAATTTTCGCCTACCTAGGACTCTTTAACGTGCATCTCAACCTAAGTGCACGAGCCACCGTTCCTGGAAGTCAATCGTGGTGATAACGTAAGCGGTCGCCTTTAATATCCCTGGCTAGGCCCAAAAGAGAATATCAGTGGAAAATAATCTTTATTTTATACCAGTAATGTTTCCTTCCCTTCTGTGAGAACAATGGTGCAAAAAAGGAGAAACAAAAAAAGAAGCGTTTCTCATGCGTCGTGGTTCAAGAACGTTGCACAAGATGGTGCTTTCAGTGTTGCTGCTTATAGTCCCAAAATGACTAAGCACATCGTAATGGAATGCCAAGATATTCATCCAACAAGACCCGTAGGGAATATTCACCTTCTCTAAGAGATGTGGTTCAAAGCGAATGGAAACAATCACTAGCCATCAGACGAGATAAGCAAGAGGCGATTAGAGTATTGGCGCAAGAAAGATCGAGGAAAGAGATTGATCGAACACGAATCGTTACAGGCATAGGTTAAACCTTTACAATATAGAGAGGGAGGGTTTAATGAAGAAGGAAAGGATAAAGGAGAGGTCGACAAAATTATATACTTCTATGCATGTATCCATACCGATTAGCTCGAGCACTGTTTCGAAGGGGATGCCAATATAAATCATTATCATCACCACCCTACTGCCGCCATCTACGTCTCCGACATTTCGGCGCTTGGTAAACCGCCATACACGACTTCACGGAAGCGCTCAAGCTCTCTAATAACGCGTTAACTTGAGCATTGTGTTCCGCGTATTCAGTGCACTACTCTGTTCTAAGACACCTGACCATTAGGCTCTTCACTTACGCGACATGTCCACTTTGAGGAAGCGGCTGAGCACGCCTCGGCTCTCGGGCAGGTTGCCGTTGATGGCACGGCACTCGAGCAGCCGGCCGGACTGCGCAGACGCCGGCAGCAGAAGCATGCTCGTCGTCACGTTGCCCTCGGACACACTTCGGCTGAAGGCCGGGTCTACTGCAGTTCCGTCCAGAAACCACGTCACATTTGCCGCCGGTCGGCTACCAGTGGCTTCGCATTCGAAGCTCCTGGGCTTCGTGGAGAAGCGTTCAGAAGGCGAGTCGAACGATGCCCGAGCCGCGGCCTCACTTTTTGCCACCTTGGCGTCTGCAGACAACGGAAAGCTGGGGCCGATGGTCGTATCCGCCGTAGCACTCTTATTTGGTGGCTCGCGCTCTGTAGCTGTGCCGGACAGGCCCGTCCATACTGAAGGGACGTCAGTCTGCTGCGCCGGCCAACTCCAGATAGGTAACTGCCAGTCGGTGCCACTGCAGCGGAGGGAAAACGGATTGCCATTGCTGTTATTGTCACCCAGATACCCCCAACGCCCGCATAATTAGCAGTACTACGAATTGCAGTGTGATCCACTGTTAAAGAGAACACCCATCAGACATTTGACTACAAGTTAAAGCGGGATTATAACGAGAAGGTGGGGTGCATATGTTTAGTTCATAGATATGGCAGCCTTGTGACTTCCGACAATCATTTTCTTTTTCTCTCAACAAGGTAGTTTTGTAGGCTCATTGTCGTTGTTTCAAGCTATGTGTTCCAGCTGTCGTTAACATGTTTCTGTAATTTTTAAGCTGTGCACCTGGCTGGTGTTTTTCTTCCGACATTGATACTGTCGCGAGTTTGTCACTTTTTATGTGCGTGCGTGGTTCTATGCCTCCCTTACTCAATGCCCCATGTAGGTGCCTTGTAAGGTATTTTACAAACAAGAAATCACGCGCTATCTCACTGCTGTGAAGGTTGATTGCCAGCGAAGCAGTTTAGCACACGACATAGAGGGTACACAGAATTTCGATCAAAGGTATGAACAAATTTTATTTCTCTTGAGTGGTGACGGTGGTCATCCCGATAAAAGACCCACCCACATACACACTTTTATTTAGATTGGCGGTCTTGATCAGTGGTATACATTCGCGTGGAACACTACCGCCATCTCGAGGAGCCAGAGAAAACTACACACGCGCTGACGGGACCACCACGCCGGGAGAGCGGAAGGGAAACTAGGCACGCGAACGCTTGTAACGACGACAAAGAGGGGGCGGTTGGAGCGAACACATGGCCGACGCGGGTCGCACAGTGAAAAATCTTTGAGAAACCCTTATTATCTACTTCAGAGTCAACTGATTTTGAAAATGGTGCCTATTGGTAACTAATCTACTGAAAATGCATATCCCAGTGATGAAACGTATAAGCTTTTGCGTAGAATGAAGCGATTTGGAAGCTGAGTTTTTGCACACGCACATCTGCTGAAGGACACTAGAAATGCATAGAACCCTAGCTATAGACCGATTCGCTGTAAAAAGATATACCATACTGAACCTGAAACTTTCCTAAAGTTCCAAAAGAGCAGGTATAATATTTGCCGTTACTTCCGTCGCCTGCTACTGCATGTAGGTGAAGTAGAGAAGACAAGGAACTACGAAAGAGTGTGAGCGAGACGGAGTACAGGTAACGACACCGTACAATAAACTAATGCACGCGCGATCAGGGTATGCGTGTCCCAAGCAATAGCACTACATGATGCACCTTGCGCTTCAGTAGCAGTGCTAGAATTAGAAGTTTATGCCACTCTGTGTAACCGACTTAAAGACGCTTTTCTTGCGATGCAGTACATCAAAACGACGCTTCTCCGTCTAACAGCCGAAACCGCAGCGTTCATCAACTAGTACAGCTATCACGTTGCAATGGTTCATTCACCCATGCGCGCTCAGTGAAATTGTGCAGAGGTTCTGTCAGCTGTTCCCGCTTCGACGAACAACGCCACACAATCCAGTGTGTATTGAGCAGACAGGACGACTGGCCTTTTAACGAATAAAATATCCTGGGAGCCTGCCCTCACACAACATCAACTAAGAAAGGCACGCGAGCTATTGTACAATGCTCAAAGACGAGATACTTATTCTTTCTGGGGTTTTACGTGCCAAAACCAGTTCTGATTGTGAGGCACGCCGTAGTGGAGGGCTCCGGAATAGTTTTGACCACCTGGGGTTCTTTAACGTGCACTACAACGCAAGCACACGGGCGTTTTTGCATTTCGCCTCCATCGAAATGCGGCCGCCGCGGCCGGGATTTGATCCGGTGACCTCGTGCTCAGCAGCGCAACGCCTTAGCTAACTAGCCACCGCCGCGGGTAAGACGAGATACTTGAGTGTCGCACTGTAGAAACTCTAGGTATCCTACAGTGCACGCGCAGCCTAATTAAACATTTGCGCCCTAACGCCCGTGAAGGTGTGAGTTGTAGACAGTAAAAGACCCTTAAGGGGGCAAATTTGTTTACAGTGTTGCGTAAGACAGGGCAAAGTCTACTTAAACTCTCTACTTTTCCTTATCTCCCTCTCTACGTCACAACTTCATCATCAGCACATTTATGCTCTCTGCAGGACGAAGGCCGCTCCCAGCAATCTACAATTAGCCATGTCTTACGTAATATGAGCGTTGAAATAATGGAATGTAAATATTAAAAAAAACATGTTTATTCCTTTTCATGATTCGCACTCTTTGGCAGTTCAGTCCATGCTCATTTAAACAAATGTATAACGCGTGTAAAAGTTCGAACGTCCACGGGGGGCATCACCGAGAAATGAGAAATATCTTCTGGCCCTGTTATACAGGCTTGGTATTTGGATGTGCACTTATCTTGTCACTGCAGTGTCAAGCTGGATTTTGAGGCTGTCGAATGTTATCTTTCTGTTTAACAAAGAAAACTATTTTTCCGAGGTGTCCCGCAGACCCTCGTTTCAAGGAAACTACGTCATAGCTGGAAATTATTCAGTGCTGGACAGCACACGTATATCGAGTCGGCGTACACGCATAAGCAGTCTACACATATGCAGCTTACCGGCTGTGTTCCGTATGTAAGTACGCAATCAAAAACAAACGCTGCCCAAATATCCTCACTGCAACCAGTATATGCACTGGATGGTCATCATTACATTAATAAATCAAATTCAGTTGGCTCTTTCCGCTATATTAAAGCGAATAGCTCTCTTTGGTTCTTTCTTTCGTTGATTTACGTACTCGTATGGGCGGGACCGTCGCCTAACGCCAACAAGCTCTTTGAGGCGAACGTGCTGTCGCGCGAGAGTTCTGTGGCGCCTCAATGGTTACATGCTGTGGTCGGTGGCGGCGCTGCGTCGCGTTTCTCCTCCGCTAAATATTTCCTTTCCTCGCGTGGCATGGTCTGAAAATGTATAATATATTTTTTTTCAACGTCACATACAGTCGGACGCCTTTAGAACGAAGTGCTTGGGGGCCTTCCAAATCATTTCGTTAAAAAGGTCATTTCGTTGTAGAGCCGTTCGTGGCAGAGGCGCTCGACTGTACTCTCAAATGTATGTATGGTTACTTCCACTGGTTCCATGGCACTCAGAGGCGTAGTGTGGTTCAGAAATCAAGTAGTATTTTCATTTTTTTGTTCAATCCAGTCGAGGGTGCCGACGAACTTTTATAACACGTTATAAAAGGTAGAACATTTATATATATATATATATATATATATATATATATATATATATATATAAGAGGGCATGGTTCAATATGAGAGGCTTCGTTGCTCAATGTTTCCGCCGGAGGACCAGCCTTTATCAAGACATACTCTTCATAATTGTCGGTTCTCCGGCTCAAACGTCAAGTAGATACGTCTCAACGGACCATGCTCCCTTTGTTTAAATAAGCAGTGCATCAAGAAGAGACCCGCTGACGTCATAACTATAGATATATCAAGACGCTGAGTATCTTGATGGCGCGTAAACCTTTGCGTTAGGTTCAGACCTACTGCCCGGTATCACTGACGTCAACAACTCGCCTAAGGAAATGCTCAGATGAGAACTGCGCATTGCCATCCCTCGGGAATCACCTGTGTCCACATGTATACGACGTCCAGTGCTCCCCAGGCGAGCAACAATTATTAATGAGCTTGGAAAGCCTGTCCTGCTCTTTTTGGTAACGGGCCCTGCCGCTGCCAGATAGCTCCCTCACGTACGCTTAGTATCCTCGTCAAATATTTAGATTCGTCGACACCATCATCCACACCGTATCGCCGTGGACGGCCGTTCTCGTTGTTTCACACATCGCACGCAAAGAAACCACGAAGAATAAGTTATATGGAGCCGGACACGCCTGTGAATATCCAAGCACTGGCACCGCACACATCATAGTATGGCAGCTTAAGCGCTCCCAGATGCATGTTTGTCTTTTTTTTTTTTTTACTGCAGTCGCGTTTCGTTCATAGCTAAATGCGTAATGTACAGAGTGCGTTTCCTAGCTTCGAGGCCATAGCGTAAATGGCACTCCTCGGGCTCAGCCTTTCCCTTTTGACTGTTCTCTCTCTCGACGCCAAGTCGAAAAAGACGAAGCTGTGCTTCAGAAAGCGCCTCACGCTCGAGGTAGCGTAGCGCACGCTAAGACTCGGGTACCTCAGCAGCACCAGAGCAATCGCGGGTTGTCGCTACCGATCGATCAGGGCTCGCTTCGCCACCTCTTCCTCCCACAAGTGATGAAATGGACGTGACTCGAACATACGATGTTCCAAGGGAAGTCTGACGTGTCAGGAATCGGCTAAATAGGACGTGGGTAACTAGGATGCTATTTGCGAGGTGGTTCGATGGGCCTATGTACTCCACAGTATTTAGGAGACGATGTCTTTCAGCGCCGACATTTACGATAGCCTTTAACACATTGTTTGACAGTTGCCGAAGTCCCGAGGCAGTAGTACGTATCTCGCATTCTCGCGAATGTCCGTGAGAAGCACAAGTGGGTAGTTGTAAGCTCGTCATGGCGGTTAAAAAGAATTATCTTCCAACAGGTCTTTTAGAACCATGTGGAGGTAGAGTCAAGGCAGTTCTAACGGGCGTTTTTGCTGTTTGATTATTCAATGAGTATAATGACACAAATAAAGATTCCTGGACACTGGCGCGGATCTCGCTGCGAGCGGTTTAGTGGCGTTGATTCGTTACATAAAAAGAGATTAGGTTGTACTACACTGTGAAAGTGAGCACTATTTCAAGTTGTAGATCTCTGTGTGACATTATAGGTGACCGTGTGGCGCTTTCTGTTTCTCACATAGACGTTCTCAAATTGCGCTTGCTCTCTTCTTTTTCTTCCATCTTTTCTAATCCCATTTCCTTGACCCCCCCCACTAGGGTATCCAGCTGTAGATACTCTGGTGAAACTATTTGTCATTTATTTTTATCTTTCTTTCCCTTGCGGCCATGCCTCTTCAAAATATAAGGGAGAAAGCGCTTTCTCTTACAGCGCTAGATAGGGATGGCTCCACATTTATATCATGTTTATATCATTTTGTATCATATATCACGCCACGCATTTATGTCATTTTTAATTTGTGATGGAGCCCTGTTTGAAGAGCATACCTTATCTTGGTGTTTATGTTGTGTTATTTTGTGCTGTATAGTCTTCCTCCGCATGTGTGCGCATGCGCAATATTTTCACTATATACCCATCTCTGCTAAATAAACCTGCAATTGATTGTAAGCGCTCGTGGTGTATTCTCTCCTTTCGTCCTTGTCTGCTATTACCGCAAAATTTTTGACATCACTCACGACCAGCTTGCGCAGTTCACCCTCCTTAAATCCGAAAACGCCCGTGTACTTAGATGTATGTGCACGTTAAAGAACCCCAGGTGGTCCAAATTTCCGGAGTCCTCCACTACGGCGTGCCTCATAATCAGATTGTGGTTTTGGCACGTAAAACGCCATAATTTTTATTGCGATAGCAATTATATGGACACTCCAAAGCGGATTTCTGCCGTCGCCGTCGCCGTCGCCGTTGCCGTGAGGTTCCGTATGACGTCAACGGCCATGAAATCGTCGCCGCGCTTCGGACGCTGTGTGTGCGAGTGAAAGGGGGTGAGGGACGCGCGCTTTATCATGGGGAGCGAACGCACGTCGGAGAGCAAACGCGAGTTCTGCGCCGTGCTCCCTGAAGGGCTGGGTGTCTTTCCTCCGTTGGTTGCGATCACCATGTATAGAGAGCAAACGCGACCGTGGCGCGAAATGCTGTGGGGGGACGGCAGGGAGGGAGGGGAGGCGACGTTTAGCTGCGGCACCAAATGCGTCTTTATATGAAAACGTTGCGAGGCGAGAAGGTGGTAAAGACTTCCGACGCTGCTCGACGAGTTTCCCGTTCTGATCTCGTCGAAAACCTCCGAGCCTCCCCCAGAGGTCCTGGCAACAGTCACCAACGCCGCGCGCGTTCGGTGCGAACGCGGGCAAAACGGCGACGGCGTCGACAACAGTTCGGCGCGTTGCTGGTGCTGCTGCATGTCCAAGTTTATACAGCTACTATCCTTACTCCGTATAGTAGTACGGATAGTAGTAAGGATAGTACGGATAGTAGTAAGTATAGTAGTACTCCGTATAGTAGTAAGGATAGTAGCACTCCGTACTACTATCCTTAACTTAGTTGAGAGTAACTTAGTAGAGAGTAAGGATAGTAGTACTCCGTACTACTATCCTTACTCTCTACTAAGTTGCTATCGCAATTGATGCTTCGCCTTTCGGGTGAAACTGCGACCCTTTTTTTTTTTTCTTCACCCTCCTTATTTGCAAACTGTCGGGTGGGTTCGCTAAACATAAGAGGTGTGACGCGTTCAATAAACGAGGACAGAAGAGTAGAACAGAGTGACGCACACAGCACGCGTTATACTTACAGTACAGGTCGAGAAGAACCGTGGCCGATCCGGGTAGCGAGACGTTGCTGGCAGCAAGGCAGGTGATGTTCGAGTGCAGATCGCGGCGACTCAGGGGGCCCACGGTGACCAGGTTCTTCCAGCCACCATCGGTTGTCACCACCGTTCCGCGGGCCGTCCTCAGCTGCGTGCCGTTCTGGTACCACACGAGCGTCACGTCGTGGTCGCCTGAAAAAAAAAAAAAAAGGTCACGTGACGTCGTGATCGCCATCAGCTGTGTACATTGGACGAAAGCAACGCTTGTCATTTGAAAGCGCGGAAAAACAAAACTGTGGCTCCAATCCACGCTGTTAAGGTGGTTGGACAGCGAAGCTGTAAACGACACCCACAGCGATTACTAATTGTGGCGTCACTTGAGTTCACACACGTGGCTCTACAAAGAGTGACACTAGAGACAAATGAAATGTAGTTAACCACACCCTTTATTACTTCACAACTACATTATATTCGCGCTTTTCTTTTGGCGTACTTACTTTCCGTGGTCTACCCATGGTAGCCTGGAATAAACGGAATAAGTTGGTAGACCATGGTGACGTCACTACGTGATTTCTATGCTGTTGGGAACTTTTCCACTCGGAGTAGCTTACGCAACCACAATGACCTTTTGGTTTGCTCAATAGACTTTCCCTTTACTGCAACTGAATGTGATTCGCGACTTCTTGCGAAGTTCTAGGCATCTAAAGTTTTACTTCACATTCCATCAGGCAATAATTCGACCATGGGTGGTTGTAGTAACGAAGCGTGCGAATCTGCAGGTTGTATACCTACACGTTTCTATTTCGCAGGTCAGTCGCACCACCTCTCCCTCGGCGTACGGTCCAGCTGTGTCCTTGATCGTCGTGCCCCGGGCGTCCTTGATGGACGGTGGGCATGCCTGCGCTGTTGAAAATGACGAGCCACATAAATTTCGGTAAGTCAGTGATCCTCAAAAAAAAAAAAAAAACAGAATATCAGATTGTTAGCCGTTCGTGTACCTGCAAAAAACTAAGCTCTCGCAAAATATTTGTCACGTCTCGGCGCTGACTTTGCAACTGGACTATGCAACTGGTTGAACTAGACTTTGCAACTGGTTGCTTGACGATGACCAAAGCAACTACGATAACAATGATGATGATGGCTACAACAACAAAACAGGTTCTGAATACACATTCTTCTCTAACTGAGACTGCTATAGGTTTTTTTTTTCCCTCTACGAAAAATAAAGAATTAGGTTGTTATAAATATCTTGACTTTTACAAAACCGAATTCATGTTGTAAGCATGGTTGCCTGCTTTCATCAGCTTAACTTTCGTCGTGTAATTTGGCTGGAGAAAAGAAGGAAAGATCACAAGGGGGCTAGCCCACTTGCCATGCGAATTTATAAATGGTCTAAAAAAGGTCGCAGCCAAATACTGGCACAAAGTAGGTTCCATATATACATAGCAAGCTTTTGTCCCAGAGTGTAAAGTTCTAATGGCATAAAACAGGCAAATTCAGATGACGAAGCTTCTAAATGCATCCTGCGTGAAAGGCGCGAAGCTTCATTTTTCTGAAGACAGCACGTACGGCGTTGCGATAATTGATGGCGATGCGGATCGACATATCTCTAACCGTTTATCGAATGGCATATTTACTCGGAAGACATCTGTAGAAAATGATTTTCTGGTCTCCGGTAGAATGCCTCTGATGACGTGTGCGAATATATTATTTTTTTAGCTTTACTTCTCGCTCAATAAAACCAAGATTACCGTAACTTATCGTCCTATATTTACATATTTTAGAGTCTAGATACATTATACACAGGCCAAAATACTGACGCCGAGCATGCCGTAAATGATGGAAAGCATTACATCCGGGTCATTACCAGTCCTCCATATGCGAGGGTTTCCATTACCCGCGGAGTAGCAGCAGTCTTGCGGCGTTAAGTATTTCATTACGTTTTCGTCTTTCCGTGCAGTTGTTTTTTTTCTTTTTTTTATCAGTAAAGTATGTCATAATTTGCCAGGTTTCGTGGTTGCTTACGTTTGAGCGCCGTGGGATCGGTATTTCCTGGTGAAGAATTAGGCAGTGTCGAGGAACTGCTCTAATATTTTATGACGTCACGAGGAGCCTGATGCAGGAAGTCTTTCAAAGTTGCTTCAGCACCCACCTTCCGTTTACTCGCCAAAGATATTGGATGGTGTAGCGCAATAAACAAACAAACAAACAAGTCAATGATAAACGAATAAATGCCCACCACTTCATCTCTATGTCATTGTGTTGAGGAATTACTTAAAATACTCCGCGGAACATCCAGTATATTTTCAATTAAATGTAAGCGTTTATGGCTTTTATGACACTTCTTCAAAGGTACATTATGGAACCACAGTTTACCCACTATGGTAGCTAAGTGGCTATGGTGTTGGGCTGCTGAGCACGAGGTCTCGGGATAGAATCCCGGCCACGGCGGCCACATTTCGATGGGGGCGAAATGCGAAAACGCCCGTGTGCTTAGATTTAGGTGCACGTTAAAGAACCCCGGGTGGTCCGAATTTCCGGAGTCCGCCACTACGGCGTGCCTCATAATCATATCGGGGATTTTGTACGTAAAACCCCATAATTCAAAGAAAAAACACAGTGTACGACGCGCAGGATTTCCGGTTTTTTTTTTTTTTTTTTTTTTTTTTTTTTGTCCGGTAAGCCCGGGCATACCCGTATATCCTCGAGTTCAAAGCATAAAGCAGTAGCAATTCTTGCAGCTTACACACTAATCTAATAAATCCGGTTTGTCACACTTTAACACAGCAGAATTCATATTTATATAGAACCTGTGCCCTGGAAGCTTTCGTGGTCGACTGCAGGTCTGCAAAGCTGCGAACGCTTGTTCTTTTTTTTAAGCCTGTTACCATAGCAACACAATGCTACATTTAGGTTTAACTTACAACACGTGAAGCATATTACGTGTAGACACGCACAGCTCAATAACAGCGAGAACTGATAAACGATTGCACTGAAACAAATTGATATAATCCAACATGGGAGCACAGTTGATTCTCTCTTATTTGCTTGCCTGAGAGGACAAAATGGCCAACACGAGAGGGAACGGCCCGCAAGGCAAATACGATGTACCTGAGTGAAAATAAACTAATGGGCCTCTAAATATGATAATGTAATTTCCGCGTGCTATGCCCACGTTCATTTTGTCTCTTAATCTCGCAGAATGAATGAATGAATGAATGAACTTTTATTTCCCTTTTTAAGAAAGGGGAGGGGCTGTGGGGGGGGGGGGAGGGGGAGAGAGAGGGAGGCCTTTGTGCTCCAGTGTTACCACCTTCTGCTGCCAGACGTCCGCCTACCAGTCGTGGTAGGCCTCCGCTACCTCCTCAGCCCACCTCAGGACTCGGTCCTGCAGGGTGGGATCGTAGCTGCGGAGGGCAGTCTCCCACAGCTCCTCGCTACTAATTAATGGTTTCAGGTTGCGGGGGGGGGGATATTTGATGGGGCATTTCCACATGATATGGGAGAGATCTGCTGTCTGGACAGGGCAGAAGCGACACTTGGGTGTCGGGTATGTGTCGGGAAAGAATAAGGGCAAAGTGTGAGTTTGTAGTTGGCGCCACAATATTTCTCTCTGGCGCGTGCTCGACACAGAGAGAGGTGGATACGTTAGGCGGTGGTGTTTGCAATGTGTGCAAATTTCATCGAATGTGATGAGTGCGTCTTTATTGGTCTGTTGTTGGGAGTCATTGGGTTCTAGGGTAAGGCCCACATTTCCGTCCGCTCGGTCCGTGAATCCTCGAACAGCGGCATGAGCCATTTCGTTGCCTGGTGGTAGTCCTTGATGTGCTGGAGTCCAGATGAGAGCGATGTAGCTTTTCGGCGGGTGAGCGACTAGTAGAGAGTGCGCGAGGTTTGTAATGTAGCCGCTACTGAAGTTCCGGATAGCAGTCTTCGAGTCATTGATGATGACATCGCAATCAGGTAGCCCCGATGCTAGTGCAATGGCGGCCTCGTCTGCGTCGCCCGCTGAGGTGGTCTTGACTGATGCTGAACGAACAGTGTTGCCCTGCTTGTCTACGACCGCTAGAGCATAACGATGTTTAGTGTTATGGGCTGCGGCGTCCACATAGTAGACTCCTTCCACCTATCCATAGCTGCGTTGTAGCGCATTGGCTCGAAGTTTCCGGCGTTCGAGGTGCATGTTTCTGGGTAGCGGTTGGATGTGGTATTGGCCGTGTATGTTCGGAGGAAGTTGATGTCGCTTGTTCTCGTTGAGTGGTGGAGCGTAGTGAAGTTGTCTCAGGATCTCACGCCCAGCTTCAGTGGTGGAGAGTCTGTGATATTGCGATGATAGATGTGAGATTAATAAGCTCGTATTGAAGGGTCTCGTGGTTATATTAATAACAGCACCTTGCCTCAGGTTCAGTGAACATCTGCTGTAAACAGGTTTAAAGCAGTGCCAAGCTTTGTCGGTCAACTCTACATATTTCAATTATTTAGCAAGGTGTGTCTTTAGCGTGCTCTTTCGAGGCTAAGTCGAATAGGTAAGAACATCTAGAATGCCGGCGCGTACAGCGATCACACCAGAAGTCTGTCAAGGGGCTATTTGGGTTTCTGCGTTCGAGTAGCGTATTAGACAGACTTTGATCATTCCAGACGTTTCTTAGCTTCTTCACGCGTCTGCTCTCTTTCTCCGCTATTATTTCCTCCTTCCTCCATTAAAGCTTCCCTGGTTTTCTGTCGTTTTCTTTCTGTAGTTCTAAACTGCTTTCTGTCGTTCTAACCCTGGTTTAGCTTAGCAAACCACAAGCTTTCTCTTTCTGTTGACCTTCCGACCTTTCCAATTCCATATCTCTCTCCCACACGGAGCTTTCGCATGGCGAGGCTGTCGCAAAAAAAATATTAATCGTAAAACTTGCTCTTCAGTCCGCATGTGCCGAACATTCCTGACAAAATGAATGCATTATAAAAAAAATACGGAGGCGGTCAAGTGATAGGACACGCTACAGTATGCGCCTGCGCAGAAGGGCATGATGACGTCTGCTGTAAAAACACTTTTGCTGCCCGTCACTTTTGCTTCGCGGTAGAAATTGGTTCTTATTCTATGCCTGTGTAACTGCTTTTATAAGTGTCCCTTTCGACGGCGAACAGCCACACCAACGTTTGCGCCTGTCGGAGAACCGCGGCTGAAGCCACAGCGATAAATTATCCTTTGACAGCTTCGATTACTCTGCCATATGGGGGGACGTGTAAAAATAACCAGCCACAGCAGTAGATACTTCCAGTGTGGGCTGTAATATACCTTAGCCTTCCGAATACCTATTATTTACCTCTGGGTTTTCGCTAGCTGCAAGGTTTGAAGGTGCAGCACCGAAAAAAAATAAGGAAGTCGCCGTACAGTGCACGGATACGTTTGTCAGGGAAACGATACGATTTTCTTCCGCAAAAGCAAAACAGGGCGGAAGGCGGTGTTGATCGTTCCCAACGCGATGCTGTGGGCTTAGAGGACATTTCAATGAGCAGTGCATTATCGAGAAATCTAGAGCTGAAGCGAATATTCGAGTGGCGTTCGAGCGAAGACGCTATACGTCTTCGGTGAAATACTGGGCTCAGTTATTTTGTTGCCCTGCTACGCAGTAGATATGAGTCATGACGAACCTCGAGACTTGGAACTTGCCCAGATTTACTTTGCTTCAAGTTTGCGCGTGTGTTCTGGCGGAGACTACACGGCGGTCAGTAATTTGGTTGTAGTAGCGATTGTGATAGCGCCCCGTAGAGGCGGCGTGTACTTTCCAACAGGACTTCATATTCCGGTGCGTTTCGGTGAAGACGCGCAGTCTTCGCTTAAAAACTGTGCTCATTTACTCTGCATTGTACTGTACAGTATATAGATAGACCTTGCGCAGTACTGTGAGAGCTAGGGCTAGCGTGGGCTTATTTAGGATAAAATATTCAGGTTTACTTTAGAGGAGATTGATTGATTGGCTCATTGATTGACTGTCTGAGTGAATATTATTTGATCGTTTCATTCATTCATTCATTCATTGTGGTGTCGAAAATATTCACAACAAATTAATCGCTCGCTACACCACAATGTAAACTTATGTAATAATGAAAGGGTGAGGAAAGGTGGAATCAATGCTTACATGTATTAGCTATTCGCTACAGCATGCGGAGTAGTTAGCGAAGGCTTCCTTCACCGCAGATTTCTATAAAAATACCGTGCATTGTATAAATGCAAAGGCCATGTCTTCGGCGCCCTATTACTACGGCCGGTCGACATTATAAGACGTGCCATAACCGCAAAATACGCATTGAATTGTCTTATGTTCTCAGAATAAGATGTAGTTAATAATTTAGGAAGGATGCTTTCTTTTTTTCCACGTGCATTTGTTCTCTGTAGAAGTATGAACAATATAAGAACTAAAAAATGCAAAAGAAAGGAAGAGCAAGCTGACAGAAAAGTTTAGTGTCTGACATATCCTTATTCAAGCAATGAAATGACTGAAAAGGAATCTGCAGGTACTGCTCACTTTTGGTTTGAGAACTTTGCGCTGTTCCTAGCATTCGCAGCTTTCATGCACAGTATTATGTGTACTTCGAGAGGACTACTCGCCATACAGCTACAAATATTCCTATGTTTGGAGAGAAGATAACAAAAGAACTTTCACACTATTTGCTGCCAAATTTGTCGATTTTTTAATAAAAATTAAGCCGAGTACATAAATGTTTTATAGCCTAACCTTCTGTGCCTGTATATGTTTTGTATATATATTTTTTTTTTGTTTGACCGGAAAGTTGATGCGAATAACCTATGTTGAGCTTTAGAACAGCTGGTATGGCTGGCACGAAGCTTGGATTTTGTACAGCTCGGCCCCTTGTTGAAGAAAACACAAGTTATGAACCAAGTTACGTAAAATGGCCTAAAATCAGTTGGACGGTTCTATTCTAATACAGTACGAGGGGAAAAAGGAAACTGGAAAACGTTACTTTTAGCAAAATACGGGGTTAAGGAATGGGCTTCATGATGTAGTGTATGTCTAGTGGACAGAGGAGATAAATATGCAAGCGGGTCAAAAGCTTACTTGTGATTAAGAAGTAGGTAAAGAAAGTTGAGGCGGTTATTTTTTCGTCGTAGTTCAAGTTTTTCAATGTGGTTAGCAGCCATGAGTTCAGAGGGTCAATCTATAATTCTAAATATAGATTAAGCAAACCTAACACCCTTTCTTTGTACAGCTTCAAGTTTTTTTTTTTTTTTTTTATGGTGGCTTTAGTGAAGGGGTCCCATACAACACAACAGTATTCTAGCTTAGGCCTTACATACTTAAAGTAACTGAGTAGTTTAATGTTAGAAGGATAATTTCTAACCTTATGTTTTAGAAAACACAACCTACGGAAGGCGCCAGAACATACGCTGTCTATGTGTAGGTTGGTTGTAGAGCACTGCACGGGCCGATTTTTTCAGCCTGGGCCAGGCCCAGGCCCGTTTTTACGTTGGGCTGCCCTTCCGAGCCCGACCAAAAGCTTTATCGCTGAGACCCGGGCCCGGGCCCGGGCCGGGCCCGCAAATAATCTACGTTACCCGCCCGGCCCGCCCCCCCCCCCCCTTCCCCCCACCCCTTTACCTTAGGCCCGAGCCCGGCCCGAGCCCGGCCCGAGCCCGGCTTGAAACCGGCCCAAACCCGGCCCGAGACCGAAAAAGACGTTTTTCAGAGTCGAGAAGCGCGAGCATAACTCGCTGCACGTTACACGCACACCACCAGAAAGCCCGAGCCCAGCCCGGGCCCGCGTCAGAAAACCCGAGCCCGGTCCGAGCCCGTGAAAAAACTTCTCTACCCGTCCCGGCCCCGGCTTTCGGGTAAGCCCAAGCCCGTGCAGTGCTTTAGTTGGTTGCAGCTGGTTACGTTTTGCAGTGATGATGAGCCAAGATTATACATAAAATCAAGAGGTGTTTTTGTACGAGCTACACAAAAATAAACAGTTTTTTTTTTTTTTGTGCGCTTAGAGCCATAGCATGTTCCTTACACCAGTTTAATATGTTATTAAGACAGAATTCAAATTCTGTTGATCATTAGTACAAGTAACTTGACGTAAAAACCAAAGTAAAGGAGTAAAGCCAGTAAAGGAAAAAGCGAGGAAAAGGCCAGTAAAGGAGCCACTTTGGAGAATGAATAATGGAAGTGCAGTCACTTTAAATTGGGAGGTGCGGGTCTTTGAAGTCAGTCAATGGCATCTTGCGTGTCTACTGCTGCTTTCTTGAAGACCAATTCAGTTGGTAGCAGGCAGCGTAATAGATTGCCTCAACAACAACAGTTTAAAGTTGAGCGCTCGCATTGCTGTGGTAATCCCTAGGCGTGGTGCAAAAAAAAAAAAAAAGAACACAGTAGGCGATACTTGGCAAGGCAATATAGTTGGAAAATGTAGGCGGTATCAGCACGCGAAGTTTGCCAGGGAGGTGGCATTGGAAAAATAAGGCTGTAGTTCGGCAACGGGGCTGTATCGAGGGGAAGCTAACAAAATAGAAATGCCGACTTCGAAACCGGAAGAAAAGCTATTACTTTTTATAATCTGCTGTTTATCGAAGGATTTTCTCAAATTCCTTAGTATGCCTAAGAATCCCTATAGGCTGCCGTAGACTTGAGACTTTCCGCGGGTTCTCTTCAATTGGAAAATTGAAGTATGTGTCGACCGCCTAGTATGCGTAGGCTGTGGAGTGCTGTTTCTGTTTTTGTTCAGAAGGTAGGAGGGGATGGAGGAGATATTGGCACCCGTAGCCGGTGCAGGCAGCTTCCCCTTTCTGACGTGATAAATGTGCGCGAAACGCCGTAAGTGCTACAGGAGACAGAAAAGGAAGAAAATATTGTGTACGCAATTTCAAAAGTTCATAAAATACGGTTGTTCCTGAGCAGGTACCAATGAGCTCACTCTTGCGATGCGTGGAGTTGGCAACAAAGAAAACACCACAACAAATCACTCTTGTACTCTGAAGTAGCTCACACTGTGTTTTTACACACGCATCTGTTTGAAGAAGAAATAAGTTTCTCATAACAAAAGCCTTTGAAATTATGCCGCTGTGTAGACCGAAGTTTATCTACGTCAATTACTCATAGGGGACCCTGATCATGAGCAGGAAATTTACGGTAGAGTAAAATTGGGTTGGAATGCATACGGTAGGCTTTTGCAAATCCTGACTGGGAGCTTACCCCTGTCGTTGAAAAGAAAAATGTATAATCGTTGCATTCTACCGGTGCTAACATATGGGGCAGAAACTTGGAGGTTAACGAAGAAGCTCGAGAACAAATTAAGGACCGCACAAAGAGCGATGGAGCGTAAACTGTTAGGCCTAACGTTAAGAGACGGGAAGAGAGTGATGTGGATCAGAGAGCAAACGGGGATAGCCGATATTCTAGTTGACATTAAGAGGAAGAAATGGAGCTGGGCAGGCCATGTAATACGTAGGATGGATAACCGGTGGACCATTAGAGTTAGAGAATGGATACCAAGAGAAGGGAAGCGCAGTCGAGGACGGCATGCAGGACACTAGGTGGGGTGATGAAGTTAGGAAATTTGCAGGCGCAAGTTGGAATCAGCTAGCGCAAGACAGGGGTAATTGGAGATCGCAGCCTTCATCCTGCAGTCTGATGATGATGATGACTTCTGGTATAGGATGATGATGATGATGATGATTACGATGATAGACGGAAGTACGTAAATTCTAAAAGAGGCAAGTTAGTGGCTTCCAGAAAGGCGCACAAAACTGTTAATGAGTCACCAAGATTTCTCGAAAGAAACCGTTCTCCATTGAAAAAGCTTGTGTTAAATTGATGTGTTCGTCTTTTAAGGTGAAGCCTTCTTTGCCTGCAAACCCAGGGTTTGGCGTGGGTTTACTAATCACCGTACAGGCAGATGAAGCGGTTGCGAAATTGTGGTGTCACTTTCCAGGCACTATGTGTTAAGCCTTTTTTCTCAGCCATATTAGTTGCCCTGAATAAAACTTCAACTGCCATTTAAAGCAACTCGGGAAAACTAGAATGTAGAACGTTAATTCCACGAAGAATTCGCCAAATATCTCCTTACGTAGAAAATGGTGGTATGAAGACCTACGCAAGGCTATTAATATCTATCACGGTACTTCTACATCACACTGGGTCCATGGCTTACGCCCCCTATTCCTTTGTGAACAGAGCCACCGCAACCGTGGTTCGTGTCTTATTATCGCTCAACTGAGCTCACACGGTTTGCCAACGTGCACTTGCTGCTCTCAAGCTTAATGGTATCCGCAGTGTCACACGTGACTGGCCCCAAAGTGTATATGCTGAGTGACCATGCTCTGACGCTTATCACTCTGTTTTTTTATTTACTTTCGATAGCAAGTTATAGTCATTTTTTACTTGTTAGTAAGGCATGTCTTCTGAAGCCTTTTTTGTGTCAGATGAGCCTCCGAGATGTTTAGTAACACAAAAAGTTTCCCGGGTAGAAAGACATGCAAATTTTTAGCATTGGTTCACGCCATGATGTTTTAAGGCTCGAGTATGTCACATGGCTAATCACGAAAAAAAGAGAAAAAAAATGCAGCAGATCCAACGAGTTGGCCTTTGCATACAGCGAAGCTTTTTGTGAGTGCATAAAGAGTCGAAACACGGATTTGTCTTTATTGAATGCCGGCACAAAGTGACAAAGAAGGCTTTACACAGGCATTTAGAGAGGTTAATTCAATGCCGCCGCCACTGCCGCGGTTGAGCTAAGGTGAGCTTTCTGGTTCTTTTTTTTATTTTGTCATGCATGGCCGGCGCCACCACTCCTGCAGATACGCGTTGGCGAGCGACATCTGGTTGGGAATGCAACGAACCCAGCGGCGGTTATTTCGCGCGCGTTCTCCGCTATGATTGGTTAGCCTATTCGGCTAGAGAACAGCCATGTAGCACCCACGGTCACGAAAACCCCACGAGGCTCGCAAAAAAAAAAAAACGCGTCGTTTTAAAATGGTGGGAAGATTGCACCAAAATAGCACATCGTAACAAACAGAGGCTTCACCGAGGTGCCTGCTATATCTGCGTCTTGCTACCGCCAATTCCTCAACATGTATGTGGAACGGCCATTTACGAGCAAGAGTACGTACTTAAGGAAGAAAGCTTAGCTAACTAGTTTGAGTAGTTTGACATGTTTACAGCGCAGAAGAACGGAAGTCTACAACAGGAAAGTAACCTAGAGGACGGGAGTCGAACGTCAACAGATTTTGCTAACACGTAGGCAGTGCATGTAAACCTGAATCGGAAGGCTTTTATGCCGTAGATTTGTGCGAAGAGCGCTTGGTTGTTTGTTTTGCCGAATATTTGTTTTGTAACATGCGTGTCCTGGCCAGATGCCCCCTTGGGCCAATCGCATACATCACGCATTCGTGTTCGAGCCTCTGCAGCGTCGATTCCGAACAGGCAACGTGTATTCGCCCAGGTGCACTTCGTTCTCAAAAGACGAGCGTATATTAATCTCGAGAGAAGAGTGTCGCACCACTGTGCCCGAAGCAAATGCCGGATATTGACGGTACTTGGGCCGAGAGTTAGTTTCTCTGCTTGCGCAGGGCTCAAGGCTGGCAACGAGGCGAACTCCTTCAGCCTCTAGCTCCGTATGGTTGGTGCAAGCGAGAAAGTGGCGCGAAATCAGAAGAACGACGACAGAAGAGAGAGCGCATAAAGCTGGACCACTCGCATGCGTGCTTCGAACGAGAAGGCGTCGTGATACCGGCGTAATTAATACGAGCACACTAACTCGGGCGCACATCATTTTGCCTGCACCAATCTGCGTCGCCGTGCTCTAATTAGAGGAAGACGAGCTCCACACCTGGGTTCCCTTTTACCTGAAGGAGGTCGGAGACACGTGATGAAGACGTCGGGCGCTTTCATATTGCATTATACACCGGTGTCACTTACCCTTGCCTCGCTCATTATGAGAGCACTCCTACTCATTAGAACGGTGCAGCAGAGTGGTAGGTATACAGCTGCTACAGCAGCCATCGAGCGTCGATATACACAAAGCTCTCTGATACGTAAGGCGAGTTCTTATTCTTGAATGGCGGGTAGCCAATCTGATTGCACCTATTCAAGGTCCGCATTCACGAAGCTATCTGCATAAGGCTCGTCCTGAACTGGGAAATTCTCGCGTGCGTAGATTTCGGTGCCCATTAAAGAACCTCAAGTGGTCGAATTTATTCCCGCGCCCTCCTGCCTTGCCTCTCTCATAGCCCCATCTTTCTTTTTAAGCGTCAAACAGTGTGAGTTCATTAATCAACCATAATGATAGAAGCAACTAAGCAGCTGTGAATCTGATCAGCAAAAATCGGCCGTCATTAGCACCTTTCGATTGTGTCGAGCCCACCATACTGTAATATAGTTTACAGCCTCAAGTGCGCACGACAGTATGAATCGGTCTATGATTCACACCCTTAGGCTCTTTTTTGAGTGGAAGGTTGTGAGTTAAATGCTTACCCTTATGCACTTTTGAGGGTGTATAATAATTCACGCTGCACTGTACTTTAGCTGTTTTCTGTGGCGCTGCTCACTCGGTGAAAACAACCGGCCCGCTGTAGGCAAACGTCACACGCGCTAGATTTTTGCCGCCGGACGTCGAACGGCAGTTGTAGGACAAAATTCGACCCTTCAAAACCGGTTTTTATTGCGTGGGGGCCTGGGTTTACTGTTCTCGCAGAGGGCTTTGCTAATTCAGATTGGGTTGTAGACCAACTGTATAGGGTTCGCAGCGCTGCGCTAAGTTAGAGATATTGCGCGCAGTAAAATAATTGACATCCTTAAATGTGAAAAATGGGTGTAAATCGGTCCATAACGCACACCTTTACACCCTTTTTTGGTGTAAGGGTGTGACGTATAGATCGATTTGAAGGCTTATGTACTCTAAAGGTGTAAATAATTTTACAGTGCATATTGTTCTAAATGTTGCCGTCAGTGCTCATTTAATAGCGCGAGATTGAGTAAGAGGTGTGCGCCGTCCAAGCGCACCACTTTCGCAAAATTGTAACAGGCTGTCTCTGCCAAAAAAAAGTGTGCGAACAGCTTTCGGTGACTTGGCTAATTATTTTTTTTCTCTCAATTTGAGCAGCGGAGCCGAGAGGGGAGTGACAGTGCGAAATGACAGCAAAAATTGATCGTGCGAGATGATCGCGGCCAAATAAAGCCAGTGATCTTGAAGGCGTTGTTTAGAGGCTCCGACGAAGGCTTTAATTAACGGGAGCACATGCCTTAAAATTGTGGGTTCGCGTAGCACCGCGCTCGTCAAATGTTCGAAGGAAAAGTTTGTTTTGCGTCACGGGTTGGGTGCTATAGCGACTGCGAGGAAAGCCACGGGCACAGCGGAGTTGATAGGGCTGAATGAATATTGATGGTGAGTTCAGTATATCAACGCAGGGAATGAGCTTACGCACAGTGACTTCCCCATAATATTAACTTTAGCGCTGGCGCCCAGGCTAGGATTGCGGAAGCTTTCAGAAATGTTTACCTTTGCCGAGGTGTGAAGGGAAGTGAGGATAACAGGTGCCACGTTTCTGTAAAGTTTACCAACAAAGAAGGAAGTTATGGCGTGTTCGCAAGTAGTGGCAAGCTGTATGACGGAATAAACGACGGAGAAAGCGGATGACAGGATGAAGCAGTCTTCATTGTAGGAGGGTTTCTCGTAATCGAGTTGGGAAAGACTGACAGATGGGCAGCTCTTTCTTGACTCGGTGGATGGCGGTGCACGGTCGTTCTTGGTTGGTGGAGCGAAATGTCGGGGTAGTTCCGCCATCGAACGAGACTCTACTCTATTAAAAAGACGCGAGGTTCCCAGGAACTTACAACATTGTTAAAGGGACAGGTGACTCATAGCCGCACGATAGAAAGCCATCACGGATCGGCGACGCCCTTAGCGGTCTGTGGTCGCACGCTCGTGACACTGAAGGAGACACCGTGTCTTTATCCTTGTCTGAAAAGACTGCGTAGCCCGTTGAACGTCTTCCGTAATTGGGATAGGGGGCTTTCAATTGTTCTCTACGACGGAGAAATTCCCCGGTAAGCGGCATTCAGAAGCTGGCGTTGATTAAGTCTCTGCCCTTTGCACACACCGGCCGTCGCTGCCATCGATTGAATGGTGCAGTGACGTCTACAGACCAATGTGGGACTAGGCCACTCAGCCAAGCAGGTTTACTTGAAAGACGAACAAAGTTTGAAGAAGTAACAATCGTAACAGGCATCGCTTATCCTAAGTATAAGGAAAGCTGATATGTTTACAAAACAATACGCCCGCCTTCCCTCTCACTCCTTCCCCCGCTCCATTATGCCTTGCTTCAGCAGAACATGCGACACTAAATGCATTCGCACGTCAAAAGAAAGCATTGGCGTAGGCACCTGTCCATTTGCAAGTCGTAATATTGGAGTATAATGCTCGGGCAAGCTGCCGCGTAACCTGCAGGAACCCTTGTTGGTGCAAGGCGCCCTCTCGAAAACACGTTGCGCTGAAGGCTGCCGTTGACGAAAAGCTGGAAGTGAGCAGGCAGGCGTTGCTTCCGGGATGTCATTCAGGGACGTTGTCGTTGGCGGAAACACTTTGAGATGCGAAGCGCTGTCAAGCAGCGATTGGCCGTATAGTGGCGTGCTGTGTTACTGTAATGACAGCCTCAAAAACTGTTAACAGTGTTCTATACTTTAGCAAGTTTTCCAACCTTGCGTTCGCCCGCCACCATGGCTGAGTTTCTATGGTGTTCTGCTGCTGACCGCGAGGTCGCTCGTTCGAATTCCCGCACGCCGAGGCCGCATTCTGCTGGTGGTGAAGTGCAGAAACGCTCGTGAACCGAGGAGTGGGTACACGTTAAGAAATTCCAAGGAGTCAAATATAATTGGATTGAATTGTTTTTTTTTTCATTGGATTGTTTTATTTTACCATCAAAGTATACATGGTGGAGGGAGCCTGGAGTAAAAGCTACCTCAAGGCAGCTTGACGGAGACGCAAGCCCCCCGTTTGGCAATGGTATACCAGCGGTCAAAATACAACCTTTGGCAGTGTTGTGATCAATCAATGGAAGCAATTATACAATATAGTCATAAACAATTAGCGGTCACAAATAAAAATACACAATGGTAATGTATACAATACATAATCTACCGAAAAAAAAAAGCATATGAGAGGAGACAGAAAGGTGACAGTATGAATACCTTCCTTTTTTCCCCCTTTTTTTTACAAAACAACCTCACGTTAGGGTGGACCGAGATTTAAGGAAGTGTGAAAGTAGTTCTTGAAATTTCGGAGTCCTTCACTACTGCTGTCAATGCCATAAATGTAGATTGCTTGCTTGTCAAAGGCTCTGAGATCTGCGCAATTTAGGAGGCCACTCAGTATGTTTCGTGCATAGAGTTTCTCACTATAACACCTAGAGGGTAAACTGGCGCCACCGTCTATGCGAGTTTCTTAAAGGGCGCCCTGCACTCATGGTGTGTCTGCGAGGCTTCTGTTGGCTGGTGTTGAACGAGGCTTCGTCTAAAACGTGGATATGGCTACACAAATAATGCGTTCTTTAAGTAAAATTTACATAAAAGGCTTTCACTCACCATATTACATCTCTCAATAAAGTTTACTCACTTACAATGCAGGATCAAGCGAAGAAAAGCAAGAACAGACGACAAGTTGTTCCAAAGCGAGCGATAATCTTGTCTGCCCTCCAACTTTAGCGGCCAGCTGATAATTTCGGATAATTGTGCGTCCAATAGTTAAGTCCTCAAAATTAAACAAAACATGTTTTGTGTAATAGTAAAGATAAAGCAGTTTTTTACGTGCTGTTTTAGCAGGAAATGAATCATTGTGACAGACAGAACGGTGCTAGCCAGGCGCGTCTTCAAGGCGTTCTGGCTCTCCAAGAACGATGCCAATCCGAAGTCACAATATACCGGCATTCCCATGGATACCACAGTGCAGCAGCGCTAGTTTTCCCTCTAGGTAATGTAGTGAGAAACTCTACGGTTTCGTGCACAACACATTCGCGTAACTATAATGGTGGAGCCCGTCATGGCTCAAACAAAGACTGAGTTCAAAAACCAGGACGTTGGCTCTGAATGGGGAATTTTCTTGTTCGCCCACTCTTGATCAGCATTAAAAATAATTTATGAAAATAAAGTGATGTAGTTTTCAAACACGGATCTCTGGGTCCTTGATATTTCAGCTTCATTATCTTTGCGACTGGCCAGTTTCGCTCAATCGTGGACGATTTTGTGTTATTTCCTCTACAAGCTCATGATGATATTAGGTGTGAAGGGGACGTAGAAGCTTGGAAAATCATGTGGTGAAAACATCAGAGAAGTGAGAAAAATATGCTTAAAAAAGATAACAGTTACCAAAACTGTATAATAAAACAACAATTACCAACCAGATATGCTCATATGTACAGTGAAAATGAATGGAGCGTACAAATATTTCGTAATTGCGCTTACTAGTAGGAAACGAATGCGCGTTGAGTCACTAAATAATCAAGAGTACTTTGGGAATCCGTGGGTGGATAAATGCTAAAGCATGGCGACGTCTTTTCGATGAGGCCTCGGCCTCGTTCGCGTACTTGCATGGACGTCCAAAGGAGCTGGGCGCAGCTGCTGACTGAGAAGTCGAAGGTTCGTCCATCGCAGCGCACGACAGAACGGGTCGAAATCACCGCACGGACTCGTAGCACCGCGACGCGCGGCGCTATATGTAGACCGGCCACACAGTTGCCGCTTCCCGGCAACTACAGCTTCATCATCATCATCAGCCTATCTTTATGTCCACTACGGGACAAAGGCTTCTGCCTGCGATCTCCAGTTACCCCTGTCTTGCGCTAGCTGATTCCAACTTGCGCCTGCAAATTTCCTAACTTCATCACCTCACCTAGTTTTCTGCCATCCTCGACTACGCTTCCCTTCTCTTGGTACCCATTCTGTAACTCTAATGATCCACTGGTTATCCATCCTACACATTACATGGCCTGCCCAGCTCCATTTTTTTTCTCTCCATGTCAATTAGAATATCGGCTATCTCCGTTTGCTCTCTGATCCACGCCGCTCTCTTCCTGTCTCTTAACGTTACTCCTAAGATTTTTCGTTCCATCGCTCTTTGTGCGGTCCTTAACTTGTTCTCGAGATCCTTTTTTAACCTCCAAGTTTCGGCCCCATATGTTAGCGCTGGTAGACTGCAATGATTGTAGACTTTTCTTTTCAATGACAATGGTAAGCTCCCAGTCGGGATATGGCAATGCCTGCCGTATGCACTCCAAGCCAATTATATTGTTCTGTAAATTTCCTGCAGCTTATGCAACCGGAATCTTTAATGGAAAACGCTTGCGGCGAACACTGCACGAAGGCGAACTTTGTGGTTCTTCTTTTCCCCGCACGGCCGGCGTCGCCACTGCCGCTGCCACAGATGCGTGGATGTGAGTGCCATCTGGTGTTGCTTCAAGGAACCCAGCGCCCACGCGGCGCGCGCATCTCGTTGATCGGCTGTGAGCATGTGACTATTTGTGTCATCTCTGGGGACGCCGCTGGATTTCCCGCTTCATGAGCCATATAACGCTTTCGCAGTAAAACTGTGCAGATACAACGTACACGTTGCCATCTATTTGAAGCGAAGCTTCCAGGAAGTTGCCCTCTCTCGCGCATGTGCTCTCGTGCGCATGCGCACATGTGCGCCGCAAGCAGCAATTGTTTCAAAGAGCTACTTCGTATTGGTACCAATGAAGTATGTGTGCTAGCTATACGAGCGATAGCGGCGTAATGGTAAAAAAAAAAAAAACGAGCAACTGGTGGTTCAATGATTTGAGCATCGGGCTGCTGGGCTAGGAAACCGAGGTTCAATTCCGCCATTCCGCCAATTCTGGCACGTAGTTTTTAATTTCTGTTTGCGAGCTCTTCGGCAAGACATCAGCTGCAACACCACCAACCTGCAGCAGCAGCTACTGTCAGATAACGTCCTTGGTGGGTCCCTAAGAAAGATCCGTCGGAAAAACAGAAAGACATCATTAATTTTGCAAGTGTGTATGATGCATCTGACATCATCACAGATGCTTTTGACATCACATCATTGGCTGCCCTGCTTGACAAGCGATCCGACCCTTTAACACCTTCTAACATGTTAGCAGTTTCATGAATTCGATTCTCTGCAGGCTGCAACACAGTTACAGGCACGCCAAGGGAATTTCGTGTGTACATTCGGCCTGGAGTATTTTCAAGACTCTGCAATCATTTTGAAATCGTTTCCTTCAGCCATATTGAACTGCTGCTACGTACTGCTGCCAGCGAATGCGACACGTGGAAGCCGATCTGGAATTTGATCCCTTCAAACGCTCAGGAGCCTTTGCGAGCAGCGTGCCTCTTCATGCAGAAAGTTTTGAGCATCACATTCTGCGTCTTTTCCGTCTCTGCCAAAGTGGAACGCAATTTTCGCTACTGCACGAGCGATGACACAAAGACGAACGCTCGCGGCGTTGTATCTCGAAGAGGATTCCGCTTCAAAGAGCCAGCAAGCGCACACAAATCTAAACAAATGTGATCCCACTGTAAAAGTTGGCGTTTCACGTGTTCAAACGCTTTTTTTTTATTTGTTTTGAAGTGCTGTTTTTGCTTTGTTTTACAAAAATGCTCTTCAGGTAGATTGGCCAAGAGGCAAAAACGGTTTCTGTTATTGCCTGAAATTGTGATGCCGGATATTTAGTCAGTTTCGTGCTTTGTTGGGTGTAGAATTACAACCTGTAAAACAAAGAGATCGAGCGAGCGAAAACGCGAAAAGAACCAGAGGGTCACCGGAAATAGGTATTTGAAATAGTATTTGCCAGCGTTGTATTGATTTCTTATCGGAGCTACGGGGTCGTCCGTCAATCCTAAAACAACAGTATTTTTGCATTCCTGTGTAATACATATGTTTCGAGGTGCATTATTCGAGTCGTGTGTTTTTTTTTTTTTTCTACTGCTGAAAATGGGGACCTGTCTCCCGATAAGCGTCTTTCAAAAAATATAGGCAGGCTCCATGCAACCGACAATCTACAGATATCTATAGATATGTGTCAGGTGCAAGAAATTATGCAGACCTGACCCACATTTAGGAATCTATATGAAGCTAAACGTTTGTGAAGAGTGTAATGATATGCTTTAAGCTTGCTCATTTTATTCCTGCTTCTTTGGCTTAAAGGAAATTGGTGCGCGCGTGTGCTCTCGGGAACCCGTGGTATACGCAACGTGCCTAGGATTTCTTCAATCCTTATTTATTTAAATGTACCGCCAGTCTCACGTTGCGCGTACGTGCCATAGTATGGAAATCATCGTCATCAGTAACACGGGGCGATCATATCGAAGAAGTAGTGGGCGTTGGCACGGCAACAGTATACGTGTCAATGTGGCCTCGTGATTAAAAAAGTAGGCATAGATTGGTTAGAGCGGTTTGCTTTATTAAATGAATCGCGTTCTAGATGTCGTATGTTTGCCGCAATGAGAATATTCAGGTATCATTTGTTTTATCCCTGAGTAATTCCGTAGAAAACAAGGCCAGCAGCCTTGACACCTGTCCGGGCAGTAAAGATAGTAGTGCTGTCTAGCGGGCGAGACATTCGGCAAGACAATGGCAGCCGCACCCAGCCATCATCCTAGAATATCCGGGAGATTTATGTTTGAAAAGTGAGAATTATCCGCTAACTCTGAGAATCAGTGTTGGTCAGTCAATTTTTTTTTATTTAGATAAAATTTTAGATAATAATTAGATAAGAACGGCGGCTCGATTAAGGGTCACGCTTCAATTCTTCGACATAGCATTTCTCAGGTTTCAGACATACATGTAAACCAGATAAGACTTTTAGCAGTTATTAATTATATGTAGATAACGGACAAGACCATGTTTCCAAGAAAAAAAATGCACGATACCGGCATTTGAAGGTCGTTGTTGCCGTGTCACGTAGAAGAAAATTGGTTAATTGGTGTGTGATGGTAATCTTTTGCCTTGCATCATAAACTTCTGGTATTTTATTACAACTTAGTTACAGCTGGCAAAATGTCTTTTTTTTTTCATTGTAACTCCTGTAAGATGCCATTACTGGCGCAACAGAAGCACTGCAGATGTGTTTTCTTAGTTGTGCGGCATGAGAAGATATATACAATGAACATGTGAGGTAACACAGCTGCATGGCAACCGGTTTTACATGCCCCAGAAAAATGGAGTTGCACACTCTATAGACTTCCCTAGAAAGCTCTGCCTTTCTGTATGTTTGTTCGCTTATCCCTAAAAATATGCGCACTGTCTGCAGACAAAAGTTAATAAAGTGTCTATTTTTCGCAGATTCCTTGTTTTATCGAGAAGAGCTGTGAAGAAATATATACTTAGCTCAGTCTTTTTTTTTTTTTTGTAAATGTATTGTCGGTCGAGAAAACTCTTTAGGATGCAATTTGTATTACTGCAGCCCAGGTAATCAGAATGTCGCTAAACAGCCATGAATCTATCTTGTAGTTTGTGAAATATCTTAGAAAAGCTCTTTATATTTTTTTGAAACAGTTATGGCTTTCTGTATTCACTTTTTTGAAGGAGTCATTAGTTTGTGCAGTAGATCTAACTATCATTTAAATGCAAACGCTTTTTCTGAAGTGCTGGATCCGAATTTTTGATCCTCAGTTTAACTGAGGATGCCGAAAAAGGAAATGCGTGAAAGACACTCCGGTTGAGACACACCAAGGATCACAGGCACCGCAGCCAAGAGATTTCTCAGGGCGTGGCGGGGTCATGACCTTAAAAGACAAAAACAACAACGTCAGAGAGAAGATGCACGATTCTTGCTTTGAGGAAAGTGGAATGGATAGTGTTTAGTGAAAAATAAGACGCAGACGATGGTGTACGGTCCGAAACGCAGTGGAAACTTCGAAAGGTATATATCAATGTTGATGATGACACACTGAAATCATCAAACAGTATAGATGATGACACATGCACGCTGCGAATGAAACATCCAGAAAGAGGTGTTCCACTCGAGGTTTTCACAATAATAGGAACGGGGGCTTTGGAGTAACGTCGAACTAAGAGGAAGCATCTCAACGTAAACAAGCAAGATAATCAGAAAGCGAGGGGGAAATCCGGTTAATAAACCAGTGGCCAGTAACGTAGGAATACTTCTATCGCGAATATTCGGCTGCTGCGGCTGGATATGAAACCCATGACCTCATTGTGAGGGATGAATCGGATTAGTCACCAAACTTCCGAGCAGATTTTGGCATCAGTAATCAACCAGCGCTGTTTGGAGGGCAGCAACAATGAATTAGAAACAATAAACGATGTCAATGAAAAGGAGTATATATTATTTGTCATTGCGTTCTTGGTAACGGCGCAAGTACTTGTGCGATGGTCACTGGTGGTGACCAGGTCAAGCCTGGTCAAGCACAAGAGAGGCAAGATGAAAGATGGCGTGCTTTACAAGGACATCTTAACGTAACAGTGGCAGGTTCGGTAGCGATGTCAATATTTCAGCGCATTGTCTTGGACATTGCGTTTCGTTAGTCCATTAACCACTACCTTCAATATACCGTGGATATTACGTAATTTATTAATGCGAGGTCAAGTGATTGTTCTCTCTTCCCTATTGAATGTTCAGTCTTTAGAGCCATAAACATAACTGCGAACGATAGCTGCAATATAATCACGGTGACTAAGTCTTTGCCGTAACAACTCGATCTATTACCACGACTACAACAAACGTCGTATCATAGTGGCACGAAGCCGGCCATAGTGATCATTGCATCGTTCCCGAGCAATCAACGGTAACACGCACTACAAACAAATGAGCCAATGTAAAACTTGAAATATATTGCGGAGGACTTCACAGTAGGAGGTACATGTCATCAGCCCTCGAGCCTTCCTAAATGGCTTATTTTTTAACTTTATATGTCCTGGTTAGTGGTATCCGTTTCCACAAATCTGGAAGCACGTCATGACATACTAATAATGTGGTGATTCTATTATTACCAGACTGCACTTTCTTGTACGAAATGACATGAACAATCTGAAATTCTCACAGTAGCCATCACTTATCATCCCCAGTAGCGTTAGGCACTGAAAGTTTACCGCTCAATTGCTGAGTTGGCCGGATCCTTAGACTTACACATTCTGATCTGTTTTGTTCCCTTTATAATGGAGTTTATTTAGTACTAACTATTATGTGCTAAACTGCTATGTTTGTTTCTGAAATCATTAAATCATTTTGGCTTCATGCCGGGCGGGTCCTCTGCACCGTACATACAGTAAACAAAAAATATATTCTCGTTACGGGTAATACACTTGGCATTTTTAACGTGTCTGTCGTAATGTATGCAGCACTGCGAGCGTGTAAGGACGTCGATAATTCACGCAACTTTGACACTTTGTAAAGCGCTATTTATGACGTCGACCACTTTGCACAAGTTATGTCCAGAGAAACAAAAACAAAAAAAAACTTTCTTCTTTTGAAAATGGGGATTAAGGCAAATATGCTGATTTAACGGATGGCATTGTGAATAGTGCCAGGTTCTGAAGGATCATCACCTTCACCCCGGAGGTCGGCCTCAGGCATCTTCAAAAGCACACAGAACTCCACATTCGATCCTCTTGAGCTAGCAGAGAAATCTGAGAATAAAATGTTTTTCAGGATGGCAATCGCAATCTCGTGGTGTCATAATGGTCGCCCGAGTAACATCGTATTGTACGGTCCGTTTTCAATATTTCTGCAAACTAAAGTAGGAATAAAAGAGGCACATTCTACCGCGCATAAGTAGCAAAAGGCACTATGTATATGTACACAAGCACGTACAAAGGTCAATTCCACTCTGAGTACACTCACAGCCTGAGCATGAAGTGCATAAAATGTATGCTCAAGTAAAGCCCTAGCATCGTGTACAACACTTATAAAAATATACATGAACTGAACATAATTATTGCAAAGCTAAAACACTATCACGAGGAAAAACGCACACAGACGTACGTCCAGAGCCTATAAAATGCGTTACATGTGTGTTTTCTCTGCCTGGTTGCGTCTTCTAATCGCATCAATTATGTACATAAGAAAACACAAACTAGGTCAGCAACTTGTCCTGAATTTAATAGGCTGCAACTAGAAAGCATGGAAAACAGGCGCCGACTATAAATATTTCATGCCATTTACTATAGTTAAGAGCCTAAACAGCAATGTTACCCCTCATGCCAATTAAAAGCCGCGGATGCGGGAGGTTCGTCGTGGTATCGAGCCCGCTGTTGCGCAAACAACCCACCCTGCTCCGCTAGAAGCCTGCGTAATCGAATTCGAGCAGGCATGCCAGGGGTCACAGCGCCTGTGTTTGCTCTCTCGAGACTGTGCTGTTTGGTGTTGCGCTAAGCCTTTCTCCGTGTGCTTTGCCGGTATAGCAATTGCGTGGCTACGAAACTACAGCCTGCCTAAGTTGACGAGTGGACGGGTGTACGTGCGAGTACATTCTAGTATACAGCATAGCAACGCGGGAATCAGCAGCACTCTGGTAGCGGTATAACTTGTTTTCCTAATTGGCAATAAATAATCAATTAACGGCTGCCACTTGCAGGCTGTTCTTACGCAAGAAGGATGACTTGCTGGGGCAGTTGGCACTCAATCCATGAGAAGAGCAACGTAAAAATTTTAATAACCATAGAAAAAGGGGGAAAAAAATGGCTGAACCCATCTTAGTATGACTGTCAACGGTAATTTAATTAGCATTGAATAAACATAGCAATACAACGTATTGCCACCGTCGAAACGATTTATGTGTGAGGCATGGAGGAAGGAAACCAAGGAGAGGCCCCGGCAAGCACGGACGTATTGGATATAGTGTGGCGGAAGTCACGCGATGTTTTTCCCAAAGGAGCACTGGGACGGGTACCCCAAATGTCAACGTTGCCATAGCAACCGCGCTCCTGAAGCTTTCGCTCCTGATATCGGTCTCTGAAAAGTGAGATAAGATTTGTCCGCCGGTGTCTTTCTCGCAGCATCCTTTTGTTCGCGATAAAAGCTGACTTGGGTGTGATGTGCAAGCATGAAAGTTGTGTTTTGGGTCTGTGAGTGTGAGTGTCAGAAAGCAACAGATACACTCAAGCAACCACAGCACGGGTCTTTGTCGTCTTCTTCAACGGGCACACAAAAACACAGGAGCGTGTCTGCTTCACTAAAGCTGCTACAGAAGTTTCGTAAGCTTTGTTTTGACGCCGCGTCGGCAGGACACACATCCGGCAGCTCGTAACAATGCAAGTTCAAAGTTCGCGCCCATCTGCTCCGTTGAGCTGCAGAACCCCTGATTGGAGGCGCAAAGGGAGATGGCACACCAACATGGCTGCACTTCCGGCTTGAAAAAATGTGACGTCACTGCCTCTCCTGTTTTGTTTCTTTCCTCCATGGTGTGAGGCGTGCGCTGCAGCGGGACTCCTCTTTCGCGCTTCCCTAAGAACACTCACTGCCATCTAGCGGAACCACCGCGAAGCCTGCGTGTGGCCTCCGAGAAGCATGGCGCGGCAAGGCGTGCAAAAACGCCTTGCCGCGCGTGGCCTCTAAGATGAGAAGTGTGGCACATTCAGTGACACATACTCAGTTACTCAAGTTGGCAAAAGGTTAATTGAAGAGTGGCACATAGCCAGTGCATTCATGGCGCGGCTCGCTAAAGCGTCGGCACGGAAGACGGTCCTTGAAAAATGGCACATATCCAGTGCATTTGCGGCGCAGCCTGCTAATGCGTCGGGTTGCTGTCCTTGAGGAACACTTTTGAGGTGGGTTCGATTCCGCCCTGCATCGGATAAATTTAAGGGATTTTTTTGCCGTTGTAGAGTGGCTCATTCCTAGTGATACACACCAAGTTAACCTAGTTGGCGTCACGTTGATTGAAGTGCTGCACACGCCAACTGGCACATACCTGCAGTAACCCAACTTGACATCGAAGAGATTCACTGAAGACCAGGCACAGACTAAGTGGCACTTACCCAGTGCCCCAAGTCGGCGTCAAAGGGTTTCGTAGGAACTAGCGGTGCCTACCCCCAGTCCCGCATCAACAGGGCGCCGTGTCGGCGTGAAAGAGGTTCGTCAAAGAGGGTCCCATATGTACACATTGCCACCTGTTCAGTGGCTGAAGTTGGTCACACAGTGTACGTGACACGACATATGTGCCGCCCTTTAATGAGCCTCTTTAATGCCATCTTGGTTCCCTGGGCATGTTTCACTGACTATGCGTCTCTTCAATGAACCTCTTTGGTACAATTTTCGGTCGCGGGGTATGTGCAGCTTGGTATGTGTCGCTCTTCATAATAATCATGATAACACATAAAACATATAATCAGCAATTACACGCCCATCATAAGATAGATTGCTTATCGTATTACCGTTGTCAATCATGTCGAAATGATGGATGTGCCACCGATTTCTTTCTTCTGCTTTTTGTCTCCATACTCCATACAAGATTTCATATAATGTTTTAGTATTCGTATACGTGCTTAGTTCAACAGTGTCATGCACATTCGTTACTTTCTATGATTGCTTTGTTATATTGTGGCTAAAGATTTGGCAAAGCCGGCTGTTTGAGTAATGAAACTTCCCACACTTCACAGCGTCCCATACTGAGAAGCCCATAGGGACAAAATTTACGCGACCTTGCTAACAGGCAACCACAACAACAACGAGAACAACCTGTGTATATGTAAAAAGCGTTCCTAATCTCGTTTACCACCTTGTTTTTTTAATTTATAAAACGGTATAGTATTTGAAAACGTCAAGGTGCAAGCGACATTCCTCATAATGGAGATATAAGTCTGATGATGGCTGGTTCTTCAGAGTACCTTCGTAATTCGTTAACGGCCGGATTATTCAGACAGGACTCGGAACGGTCATTGTAAGAATTTCCGCATGAGAGTTGAGCGTTGTGCAAAATGAGAGTTAACCCTCGGTTTAAGTGATCCAATAGTCTTAGCCTCTTCAGTTCACTAGGGTCCATTCAGCTGACATACATTGCGCTACTTAATACAAGGTCGCGGATTCAGTTCCGGCCTCGGCGGCCGAATATCAGCAGGGGCGAAATGCAAAAAACACTCGTGTACTTAGATTTATGTGGACGTTTTTGATATCCGCAGGAGTTTGAAATTATTCCGAAGTCCCCCGCTACTGCGTGCCTCGTAATTGTGTCGTCATTAGGGTACGTAAGACTCCAAAATTTTATTTAAATTTAGCTCATTTGTAGTGCAATGTTCACTCCAATAAACACCGCACAAAACACTCTTAGGCGTACGCGCATTAGAGTTAGCCAGCTATAGCATTTCTCCTCGCATTACGAGGGAGGCTATTTTATTACGTAACATCCAGTGACACAAAGATCGCAGTTTCCTTCGATATTCAAGCCAATATGCTCCTTCTTAAGACGCTATGTCATAGATGATTCAAACTACACAAATGTAGACGTTACCCAATCAACTAGTACGAAAGTGAGGAGCTGAACCATATGCCAATTATCCCCCTGTTCTCCATGCCTTGTGAAGAGTGGCGGATGGATCCCAACGCGCATCATCATCATCATCATAATCAGCCTATATTTTATGTCCACTGCAGGACGAAGGCCTCTCCCTGCGATCTCCAATTACCCCTGTCTTGCGCTAGCGTTTCCCAACTTGCGCCTGCAAATTTCCAACGCGCAATGAGCGGGCAAATGCCCAGTACAGGAAACCGGCTGTGGCTTCCGTTTGGCTGGCTGGACCAGTAACTGTCATTCCGTTGCACAGTATTGATAACATGAAAGAATATGGTTAAAAGGTAAAATCATGTACCGCTGAGAACTAAGTCAGCATTACTTTACCATTTGCAGGGTGGGAGGGCTCTATACGGTCCGGCGTTTATAAGCAAAATCTCGAAAGCGTGCTGTCGTCAGCTGGTGAAGTAGAATCGTGTATAAAGTTGTTTTTTTCGTTACTACACTGAAGGAAGTTCAACAAGTTCAAGCTGTGTTTCTCTTGTCGAAACCATCAATCTTTTATTGCAACGCTGTTGCGGTGAACGTATTGACAAGAGTTTGTCGTTATGCCTTGAAGAGGCTGTACTGAGCCGTCTATGCAATCTACGTAACCATATGTATGTATGTAACGTTGTAATGTATGTATGCAATGCATCTAATCCACGTAATCAATCAGTCCAATCAAAATGTCCGTGTGCTTGCGTTGTAGTGCACGTTAAAGAACCCCAGGTGGTCAAAATTAATCCGAAGCCCTCCACTACGGCGTCCCTCATAATCAGAATTGGTTTTGGCACGTAAAAACCCAGAAAGAAGAAGAATACGTCCAATCAACTCTATCTAGGTAATCGAATCCCCGCAGACGGCCTGAAGCGCCCCGTCTGTTCGCGCTCAAATGATGTCATTCTTTCCTCCTGTTAGTGTTGTGCTCCGTAGCGAGGAGCTCGGATTCATCGCGTGCCAAGGCCACATGTAGTCTATGCCAGATTCGAGTCTCTCGGAGCAGAACCAGCAGGGCCTGGATACTTGCAAGACTTGGCGAGTGCCGAACGAGCGACGCGCGTTGAAGCTGTGGCTTGAACGATGTTGTAGCATGCTAGTGCACTCCGTAAACAGAAGGGTAAGGGTGCATAAGGCGATCGATGACGAGAAAAAGAACTCCAAGCTGGCAACCAAGTGCTTTTCTTTCGTCGCCGATAGAGTTGGTTAGAGACGGCGGCTGTATACAGCTGTGCATGTGGAGCTTTTGTTCTTCGTCGATACTTGGATGACGGGGTCTCGCTATATAGCATTTCTGTGTTCGCAAGCAGAGACCTCATCAGGGTGCTTCCGCTGTGCTGAAAGCAACGTTTTTTTATTGCAAGGAATGAAGACAGACACATACGCAAACCTCATGCTGATGATGGTTTGCTGACTGAACAAAGGGGCAGGCGCCTTCAGATATAATTGGCTATGTTCAGAGGGTGATAATGACTTACAGTGAAAGAGTGCAGTTGTTACCTCTCTGGCTGCACACTTAATGCTACAAAATACTCTGTGACGAATATTTTGTTAAATATGGTGACAAAATATGGTGACTTTCCTAAATCTGTTAGCGTACATGGACTTATTGGCTGCGTTCTCATGGCTGAAATTTGAAGAACAGGCGATGAACTATGATTAATTCCGCCAACTTCCTTTGGTCGCCGAATGTGAACTGTCCGACTCAGCCGCGCCACAGTCAATGTGCTTTTTGTGTTGAATCAATAACGTTTCTGTCTGCAATTGGGCGATGTACCTTAAAAAATGGCGACTGTTGTCACCTGCTCCATAACTGGGTGTGTCACAGTTTTTTGCTACCGGTGATGAACCACCAACCTGTGGTAGATGTGGAGAGAAGCTGACCGTCCTCCCCGTCCTGCTGGAGTGTCGGGAAGCCGAATAAGAGAGAAAGAAACATTTTCCTCTAGCATACCGCCATTGTGTTCCTCTCCATCCTGCTATGTTTCTTGGTGAAGAGCCGCTTTTTAGCACTACAGCTGTCCTAGGCTTCCTGAACGATGTGGTCCTGCATGTCAATAGTCCAATCATTTCGTAGCGCATCCTCTCTCTAGAGGATGCTGCTGTGATAGTAGTTCAGCATATATAGCACATGCCTCCAGGCCCTTGCACTTCAAGGGCTCTGTTAAGGCAGAAGTGCTTTTTGAGAACTTTCGCCTCTGGCATATTTTAGTATACCATCATTCTTTCACAATGCATCTCTCGTGTCGATAGCACACTTCATTACTTATTGCCATATTCTTATTACCTATAGATTTTACACACTTTACAGTGACTGTTTTAGGCCCCTTTACAGCCATGCCACATCTGTTTTATTCACACCTTTTGATTCACTATTCATACCACTGACAAGCCATTATCATCGCCTTGGCACTCTTTGGCCACATCTGGCCCTTGCGCCAATAAACTCTAACAATCATCATCATCATAACTGGGTGTGTCAAGAGCATGAACTTTTAATTGAATAAAGGAGCGTAAAGTTAAATACAGTCTTGATGAGTTCCAGTAATTCAACTGGCTTCATAAATAAAATTTTGATTCGTTAAGCCGAGTGGCTCATCAGAAGGCAAAAGTTATAAATAAACGGTGCTTGGCACGTCACCGGTGCCTTATGATTGTGACAGTATGAGTTGCAGAGAACACCCCAGCGCGTGATGAAGCTGATTCGGACGACCATGGTTTTTGTTTCTTTAGTGACTCAGGTATACATTTCACCTCTTGCCGCTGGCACAGCTAAGACGTACTTACAATTACATCGCAGCTAAACATGCGCGCCTTAGCCCCATTTTTTTTTTCGTTCCCACAAAGACTACGGCACAGGAGTTATTCTATGTTTTTACATTTGCCAAAAATGTTTCACTGTGCCCAATTGCTTTGGCTCTGCCCTATGAAAACACATTCTAATTAGTAAAACTGTACGTAAAGTAGTTGATTCGCAAATAACACTGACAACGTTTGAATTTAAATGCTAGCACTTAATGTGTCTAAACACAAGTCCCCATTGGGAAACGTAAGCTCGCCTGCGTCTACCATGTACCCCCCCGAAATACACACGTGTCGAAATGTGCTAGAATTTTTTAAGGTTTGATAAATTGCATTCAACACAAAAGGAGCTCAAAGCGGCTCAGTGCGAAGCTACCGTGAAATGAGTTCGTACGCAACGTTTCAGTACTTCACAATGATTCGTCGCTTTTGGTGGATCATTAGTTATGTTACTGATTTCGCTTGCGTTGCCAGGTGGAACATTAGAGGTAATCTGGTTGCACCACTGCACTCGAGGTACAGTATTTGTATAGTTCACAGAAACGGAAGACACCTAGGCAGTGTTGGGAAGCGTGTCAATAGAAATGAACGTACAGGAACGAAAACTTGAACGCATTTACGAATCGCCGGTTTGGTTCTGCCGCGATCTTGAGCAATTCAATGCAATTTCAGCGCCGAGTATACCAGAAAAGGCGGTGTGATGAAGTACCGCTTCATTTAAAGTAGCTCCTGTGTCCTTTTGTTCATTACTGTTCTGCTGATTACCTGTATTTTGGCAATTACAGTCGAATATGGATCGACAAAGCATGTCCATGCGGTTATGCATTTATCAGCGGCGGTGTGTTTATTTTTTGCACATTCATGCTTTACAATATCTAGCAGGCTGAATTTATTGATTTGCGTTTACACAGCATGACCTTTTTCTTTTGTTTTAATTTGGAACAGTATATTTGAAAATCGCCTTTGTTAGACAGTGCACTTTGGCCTCTACATGTGGATTACTTGAAGTGCCGAAAATTACTTGCGTCACAGATATTATTGCTTATATGAGTAACTATTAGGCTTTTATACTACTTACATTTTTAAGTGTGCACTTTTTTATGTGTGAGGCAATTGCACGACTGAAACAGCAAAATAGTGCAGTGATGTCCTCCCACCAGTGAACCTCGCAACAGCTACAGCTACGAGTTATCCACCCGCAAGATATCTTGCGAAATAAATATGATCCCCAGATAGCAGTTATTAAAGAGCCTCATTTGCGCACTGGTCGCAAAACGAACTGGAACGGCAATAAGTGATGTAGCCCATTTCTCGGGGAGACACTTCGAAACTATAGGCTAGTCTCAGGATTTCGTTTGAGTGAATATGACTTCGGGATTACCGGCGCTTCATTTCTCCAACATCAATATGTTAGCTATTGTGCACCTGCTGCTAAAAAGCGCAAGCTATTTGTTTAATCGCTGCTAGGTAGGCTTGGAATCGGCGTTTTCCTTCAACCTGGTCTCGTCGAACGAAACAGCTGCGAAGAAAAGGTAGAGAAACGGATAGCGGTATGTTGCCGATGAACCTCGCTTGACAGCGAAGCACAATGGTATAATTGATGGTCAGCAGCGGGTGACTATCGCGGTGACGGCACAGAACGCGTAAACGCCGTAGTCATCAGGCACTGCTTGCACTTTGCCCATTGTGACCGTTGTTGGGAAACCATTTCTAAGACCACAGCCAATCGACCATTCTAGGAACCCCTTTTAGAACGAGTGTTTACTTGACAAGTGTACACGAACATAAAGTGTCGCATTGACCGCTTTCGTTGACTAATGGTCCCCAATTATTCAGCTACTGGGCTATCGGGTTTTTTCAAAGAGTGTAGGTGGTTACAAGCGGGATACGGAGTGACAACGCATAAGTTAATCACCCTGCCACCTTGGTTTGCAGGTGCTGCCTGTTTATTAGTATTTTATTCTGCCCATGGTATTGGGCTCTGTGGCTTTGAGCGGGAGTACGACTGCTATGCATTTGTGACCCCCCGCCTTTGGTGCATTGTTTTTTTTTTTTGTATGTTGGTTTTAGGGAGAGTGTGGTAACGGAAATGGCGCTTGGATGAAACGCAATGCTTTAATAGCCGGCGGACCACTCTAATAGCCACTCGGTGGTGATTGGGCTTTAAATGTTTGGGGCGGGGCACCGAAGGGTAGAAAAGGTGGCCCCGTTTCCCCGACCAAGCGTTCTGGACACAACTAATACGGTGTTATGCACCATCGGCTCTGGCGATATAGGGCCGCCCTATGTGTGCCAGTTCCACCTTGCATCTAATGTGTATTTCTTGTAAATAGTTCTTGTAAATACAAAGTTTTCTCAAGCTTCATCTGCGTATGCTTCAAAGCCACCGGAAGCCTCCAGTGAACCCGTAGCTGCTATTTCTAGCGGCAGTATTCTTCACTTGTGTAGACCATCTCTGGCAGTGCGTCTCGGACGCCCAAGTGGGGAAGTGATACAGAAGGAACCTGACATTACTGCTATAGTACAGAATGAAAATATCAGAGAAACTTCTTACGTCATTTATACGAACTTGAGACCTTGTGCGAGTTGTGGAAGTTATGCGCATATTTCGGTAGTACCCCCTGGAGACGTGGAGGCTGCTATATCTGCCACGATGCGTACTTTAGAAATATGCCTTCCGTAACAGAAAAAAATGCAGAAGAAATATAAACTGTATAATAAATTGGGCAGTACTGTAGCCTCCACGACCACGCGACCCACGTTTATTCGTCTCACGCTGAAAGGTTTTCCGAATTAATATTTAATGGGTTGAGGGACAGCTTCAAAAGCCTTATCAAATGACAATTTAAGTTTACTTTATGGTTAGAACCGATATTTTGGTTAGTGATTAAAAAACAACTTATTTTGTTCTTTCCACAACAATCGTAATTTATTTTTGGCGCATATTTATGCATGGGCGTGTTCGTGCTCGCTCTTCGTGCTTTATTGGAATTCGTAGGTTTTTTTTATGAATTAAGGGTTATGACTGGAGCCTAGAGAATCTTTTCCCATACCGAAGTGCGGTGTGTCTAGAAGTAAACAAAATGTAAACTAATTCACCCCGAGCACTTTCCCAAGGAAACCTCAGTGTTGTGACAAGGTGTTCCTAAATGAGGGCCGAGGCATCTTCTACTCGCTTTCTCTTAGGATTCCTTAAACTCTCGTTCCATAAGGGCCTCATTACTTTCCCTGGTGTCTTCGCCTCAGCGTATCTCAGGTATATAATTTAACGTACTTTATAATTATAATTTTCTTGCCTGTTCCTGTTGGCTCTGAGGCACGAAAAAAAAAAAACTTCCGGCAGAACCCACTCACGATGAGTGCCTACGCGAGAGCATTCGTGCAGCATACATACTTTACTTAACTTCAATTCCAGCCGACTGAGGCGAACGTGACGGTGCTATTCTTTGGCTTCATCGCTCTCGCCGCCAAAGACACTTTCTTGCAATGTTGCCGACCTTCTAGACCTCCACGCTCGAACCACGCATGCGCGACGACATCGTGATAGCACAACAGCGCTGGTTCGTTTTCGCTCGACGTATGCCGCACGAAGTCCGCGCCACTGGCGTGCTGGCGTGCGCCGAGAATAAGTTCGCTTACCATGACGCGGGTACACGCTTATACATCCTCGTAGCCGGCTGAGTTTTTAAAATTCTGCTTACTCGCGGTCAACGAGTCGAGGGTATATAGGGTAGCCAAATAAGTTCTCTCACATTAAAAAATACCTAGGCGGTCCAACAATTTCTCTCATCTTTTAGAGAAAACAATCACGATGTTTTCTTTAATGCAGCCATGCTGTTGTGGTGGCAATGATTCGCGCTATGCACCCTGAAGCTATGTTTCAGTCGAGCAGCGTTATTCTTTAAATGGTGTTACTTGAGAGCGCTACCTCTTTCCCTTAAACAATGTTTCCTCAAAATAGAATTTCAGAGGCTATAGAATGTCTACAAATGTTTTTTCATTACATCTTATTTTTCTCTCGCAAGAAAATTCTACGTTGTATCAATTTCATATACGTTTTCTTGGTAAGGCTATGTATTGTCTAGATTTAAGGTCTAGCGCTTTTTGTGAACCAGTATTCATACGCGTTCTGATGACAAACGGTTGACTGCATTACGGATCACAATAGTCCCGTGGTAATGGACCTTTGATTCACTGTTATGTCGAACCTGGATATATCGAAACCACATATAACGAATCATTGAGTGTATGGAACAGCTGTAGAATCCCCTTGAAAATTCTGTATAAAATGTTTATTTTATATATCGAATTACCTACATATCGAACTTTCTTGTGATCCCCTCCAGATTCTATATACCCGGGTTTGACTGCATTACATCGTGAGAATAACACTATTCAGCGATATAAAACTACAAAGTAAGAATATTTTCTTTTACTTATCACCTAATCTTTAACCTTCGCTTTCGGCATACAATAAAAATAGAGCACATCACACGTTCCGATTCAATTCCTTTCGGACAACCAAAAAACAATGATCTTTAGGAATCCCCTCCTTATGAAAGGTACACTGCTTCCGCACAAAACAAATGAAAGAGCACAAAGAAAAGCACCTCTTTGTGATTATTATCAAATTGAATGACATCCTTGTTCCATCCATACAATGACATACAATGACATACAAACAACACTTCACTATCTGCGAAATATGTACTTTTGCGCTGTTTACCTTGACAGTATTTATGTGGTAGTAGATCTCGTATGCTTCGCCTCAAACATTTATTTGTCAGTGCAGCCTGGGGTGTACGTGTTCCACCTATTTAGAACTATATATACAAATGAGGGCGAGCGCTCAAAAATAGGTGGATGCATTCACCTCACGAACTTTTTGAACAACCACGACTGAATCAACCGGTCACTCTGCATGCAAGGTTTAGCAAATGAATTAAGCTAACGATGTTTTTTCTTTGGTTAGAAAGAAATGAATACGAGGCGCATCCTCATAACTGACTTCTCGAGAAGAGCAGATGCTTGAAAACCAAAATATGCCAGATATCGGAACGCTGCTATAAACACGTGGGCAGCCTTATTGCGTGGGACCCAGAGAGTCGTTATATCGTACATATATCCTGACTCCGTTTGTTTTCGTTTCCTGCCCGGCCGAAAATCGCCATGCTTCGGGGCGCACTCAAATTACGTTTTGTGGGCCTCCGGGCACAGGCAGTGGTAAAAGCAGCGTCTTGCATTTCTTTGGACGTACATACCTGCCAATGCCAGCATTCACAGCACGCGCACCTCCCATGCGTCTCCCCCACCCCCTTTCCCACACGACTACCCATGTATCCTTAAGGATATATAGACCCTCCGGCCTTTGGCTGCTTTTGTGGTTCTTAAGTTCTTGTTCAAACAAGGCATGACAGGTTGTCTCCCTACGGCACGTGGCCTATTTTATCGATTAACGTGTTGACATCTCTTCCGCCATTTCTGTACCGGCACATCCTCCACCCGCTGGCTATCCCCGCCGAGAGGCCTCTTAAACTGCTAACTGTCTGCGTTGGAAGCAAGCGTTCGGTTCAGCTTGCCCATGAGCGTGCTTTTCTATGGTCAAGAGAAGTGCAATAATTCGATTTGGAGAGGAATTGCGACGTGTGTTGTTCCCGATTTGTTCTAACAACCACCTGGAAATATTTCCGAGGGCTCTAAAGGCAGTTAATTTTACAAAACGTGCGCATTTTCAATTTTTATTCAGGTTTATAAGCTTTCCTATGGTCATGAGAATTGCAATAGTTTACTGGAGAGCAATCGGTACGTTGGTTGCTGCCGAGTTGTAACAACCACCTCGAAATACTTCCAGATGCTCTAAAAGCAGTAGATTATATAAACAGTGCGCATTTTCAAATTTTATGAATTAGCGGTGCACGTAGCTATTAACGATCGCAAGAGCTGCACCGCCTTAAATGTATTGGTCATCTTTCGTCATTACTTAGATCGGCCTCTCCATGTCACAATTGGCAAATCGTTCAATTCACTTAGCAACACGCCGAAAGAGGGCGTGTGGACCTTATTGGAAGGACACTGCAGGATGGTTACAATTCGCTGTGGAGGAGCTCCTTCATCTGCGAAACTGCTCGGCCCTTGACTATCAAACACAGCACAGCACAGCGAGAACATTCAACGCACTCATAGGTTACCTTGAAGGCACATGCATACTGAACGTCTGCGACGTGCCGCAGTGGGTAGGATTATGTAAGCCGAACATGCTTCCGTACCATTTCTTAGTCGAGTGAGCTTCTTGTCTCACGTGCGGGATGTACTCATCTTTGTACGTCCGGTGTGATGAACCCCGCTTTTGACTGTCGTGTTTCTAGGCGAGTACGGCGTAATGTGCATATATTTTCGTTTATGCGCCTGTTCACCATGGACCACGCCATGGCTTGTTCGGGACTCACTATAGACCCTTTTATCGGCTATGTGTCATCGTTATATACAGGACCCCAGAAAACTTCCTGACATGCATTTTTGACAGTTAAGTTAGCCAAGGACTTTTCATTACAGAATACGAACTATGAAACATCGCGACTGTTGTTTACTATATATCAGCACATATTCTTGATGTGTTCAAATATAAAGAAGGGTGTAAAATTGGGCCTGCTGGTAAAAAATGATTTAACGTCAGGTTGCAATACGCTCAGATATAAAGATATTTCAGTTATAAAGAACGCGCGCCATGCGCCCAGCGCACGTATGAGCTATCTAGTTGTAGTTACCGTCAACGTTCACTTGACAAATACTCCAACGCTTCAGCAATGCTGGTGCCAGCGTGGCATTTTATGCCACGCTGGCACCAGCGGCATTTTGTGAAAGTCCGGAAGTCATTTTGGAACTCTGTAAGCTTAAAGATGGTCTACACGATCAAACAATCAGGGCGGCATGAGCACACTGGCTTCTGCTCGCTCCCCACTGATTTCACAAAAACCGAGTAATGCGCGAGTGAGTGATGAAAGACTTGAGTGACGTGGGCCCAAATGGGAAATCTGTGCCAGTTAGTTTGAATGGACGTTAGTATGAAGAGGAGGCTGGTTAAATTGTGCGTCAACGAATGTCAGCGATCAGTTTGGAGTGGACCCAGTCACTGTCGGCGAGTGTCAGCGGACGTGAGCATGAACGTGAAATGAGTGCTGATGAGTGTGAGTTTAGGCGATTCTTAGCATTCCTGGATGCCTGTTAGTGCGAAGAAAGCGTGTATGAATGTGAGTGAGTCTCGGCGAGTATGTGTGTGTGGAGCGTGAGTGAGTGCCGATCAGTGTGAGCACACATGAGTGATCAATATGGTTTTTGGGCGCTAGATGGGACACACAGAAGGAAAGACAAACACGCGCGAGACGCCAACTAAGAACTGATTTATTGCTGCAAGAAACACAGCCAAGCGCAATTTTTGCGCACGCGCTACAAAAGACTGATGACGGGACAGCGATGGCAATCTACATTTGTTTCTTGCAACAATAAATCAGTAAGTGGTAGTTGGCGCCTTGTGTGTGCGCGTGCATGTGCCTGTGTGTGTTTCCCATCTAGCGTCCGAAAGCCATGTTTAGTAAAGGCATGCCTACAGGTTTATGATTATATTCGGATCTGGTTTACTGATCTTAGCTAACTCTGCTCTAGATCCCTGAACCGGTGGCATTTCATGTTACCTTACATAATTTATTTAATATTTTAAGTACGCGGAAAGGTCAGTGACTACATCTTTATTTTTTATTACACAATACGAACTATGAAACATCGCGACTTTTATCGCACCACAGATCTCTTTTTGCATGCTCAGGCATGTGCGTCAGTCGGCTCCCGCAGATGTTATTCAGAATACTCGAGAAACTTCCAGCGTACGCAGATTCGCATTGAAGAACCGGGGTCATGGCACTGACCCCTACTAAATAGAGATGCATACGCCCCATTACATTAACCCATACGGACGAAGAAGCTTTTATGGGCACACACTTGTTATAATACAGAATACTAGATATTATATGTAATTACAGACGAGCGCCTAGGTTCTTCGCGGGTTCGTTTAGTAGGGGCAAAAGAGCACGGTACTTGCAACCTCGTACTCATAGGTAGAACTCCGTAGTCACTGAGCTACCCTGGTGGGTGCACACGTATTCTAATGTCAGTGTAAACGAACCACGACAACGACAACTACGACGACGGGTGACGAGGACAACAACTGTGCAGAAATCTCTACCGCAGGAGCGGCAGCCTGCGCCTGAGAACGAATCGATAAGTCCATGGCAATGTATTCTGTATGGGTGTTGGATGTAGTGCCCCTACTCAGTAATGAAGTGTAAGGACCGACGTGATGGCGGCCGATGCGATTATGCCGTTGTCTTTACACTTATTAAGGAAAGCGAAGCGGAGCGGCGGCTTCTTCAAGGGCTATCCCTCGAACAAGTCTTTGGACCGACCGAAACTGTCGGTCAAATAAACCGAAGATAACCGTGAAGTGGTGCTTCTCATCCTTGCCTAAATACGTTTGACCCAGTGAAAAGCCCGTCAATATATATAGTATAATCTGCGCTCTGTCCCGGCCAATTACAGCTCGCTTCGGGCGGCTGAAAAGTACGCAAAAGTGGCGTTCAGTGTGCACCACAAACAGCGTTCGTATGACGTGGAACGCAACCCGGTATGAATTATTTGCAAACGCAGTGATAATGTTTATGCAAATGTCACCGGAACGTCACTTATTTGTGGCATACGAGCCAGGGCACTTCTTGCAACGCCTTCGGGTAATTTATGCAGCGGTTCTTCCTTCTATACGCGACAGGCTCTTCGCTTCGATGGAGAATGGTGGTGGCATGTAGCTCCCTAATCCGAGTAAATCTCTCGTGGTTCATTGGGAGAATGAGCATCGCATTCATGTTTTGCTTTTACTTTTTTTTTTTTTTTTTTGCTTGAATGCTCGAGGAAACGCGGTTTTTCTCAAACTTTGCAGCAAGCTTAGAGAGCACAGCGAACTTACCGCGGTAACTATTCTCGCCTTAAATATTCGTAAATGCGTGCTTCGGCAAATGAACCAGTCCTGATTACCCCGGTAGATTAACGGGTTAACGTTAACAACACAGAGCACGCTGACGCGTTTTTTCGCTTCTTGAGGATACGTGGATTGAATGAGAGATTTGGAGAAGTGCCGCGCACGTAGCGTTCTTTTCTTTTATTTTTATTTTTTATTTTTTTGCTTATGTAGAAGACGTGCGTTCCTGCTTCTATAGTGTGTCCCAGGCAAAGTTAGCCAAGCTGTTTTAACAAAAAAACGATGAAAAACCTAACACGGTTGAATATACGATTATAAGTCATACGATGCGCCGTTGTGAAAGATTTAACGACCAAACAAGCTAGATCGTATAATCGTATCCTGAACCTTGTATTTTAAACCTTCATCTTTTTTTTTTTTTGCTTTTAGCAGCTTTGCTAACGTTAGCTGGGACGCCCTACAATTGCATCGTTGGCAACAACAATTATGAATTTTTAACAGTTTGTTGGTGGCAATAAAAAAAAAGAATTTCGTCATGCGCAAATTTTATGCGCCTTACTACCCGCGTAACTCTCTGTAATCGTATCCTGTGCTTTCTCTTATGCCTTTAATGTGTTTATGTGAATAGACTTGGCCTTTAGCGTGTTTTACGTGACGCGTCTTGTCATCTTTATTTTGTGCATTCGTGTGAATTGGAGGAAGAAAAGTGGGGGGAGAAGGATTTTCATGGCTGTAGGTTGGTCTAGCCTCCGAAGACATGCCGCAAATTGTTCCACCCGAGCGCCTCCTTACAGAAAATTTTGTCGCCGTTCAGAAGCGCAGAAGACGCGTACGCAGCGAGGCGGAACCAAGGACACAAACCCGCAGCCTGCGATCAATGCCGCGCACGGCACTGCGTCGGCTATCCCTGAGTACAACGGCTTGAAATGAATGTCATTCATTATCAATCATTGGCTAACCCCCGTGCTCAGGAATACGCCGTCACTCGAAGCCCTAGCTTGACTTGATTTTGGGGACGCCTGACATGAACGTGCCAACAACACTCACTGCGTTCCATTCGGTTCGTACACGTCAGGCGTCACGTAGATTATGTGAGGCATGGGCTACAAGTAAAGGCATATTTCTGAATACGGAGGTAAGTCTACATCACTTGAAAGTTTCAGGAGTAGTCGGGACATATTCCTTTTGAATGTCCAGTGTCAACGGCGAAACACCGTGTCATTCACACTACTGTGCAGTAGGCCTAGACGCTGGAGTGCGTGAAACGAAATTTTGACTTCGAACACCATTTATTGGAGTGTCCTGGACTTGTTACAAAGCGTGTGAATTGACTTTGAGAGCGTTTGAGTTATTTATGGAAGTTGACCTGAAGTTTGTTTTACGTGAACCTTTTGTGGAGCTGCCGCTAGTGCGCTTGCACGGCTTGAATTGAAGTCTGAGTATGTTTATGAATATGTACAACAGTTTTTTTTTAATGAAAATGGCGCTGCTCTTTTGAAACTAATTTTCTAAAGTATATAAAGCTACAGACAATTGTCTGTTAGACCTTAAGACCTTCTAGGAACAATTTCAGGATGGTCTATGGAAACCTTAGAGGATCCTTGAACTACAAACTCATAATACACGTAGAAGGCTCGTCAAACAATTTCTGCGGTACCAATGAGTACCGCTTAGAGATAGAAGCAGGGAATGTTTTCCCAGAAAAGTTATAGGCCGGTCGGTTACAGTAACGGAGCTACAAGTGGTTAACCATTACCCGACTCCCAATGTGCTGTCTTCCACTTCAACTTTTATTTCATATGGCCATGACCATGTCTCACCTCCTTTGTGACAATGATATGCAATGTCGCGAGCGTTGTCTACTTATGGTTCATTTGTACCGTAGCCATGCAGTTTCCGACGCAGATTTCTTTAGCCTTAAAATGAAGTTAATGTGCAGCACTCGCGTCTTCTACAGCGTGCAGCCCCTGTAGTTCAGTACGTGCGCATGCCTGGCAGCTCATAAAATAAAATAAAAAAACGAGCACTAGTGCCGTTCAAGTTCTTTCCCAGCAGGCGTTGTCTGTATTGAACACCTACGTCACATTTTTCCTAGAACCTTCCCATTATTCCGCTCGGCCTGGAAAAGTTTGCAACAGAACTCAAGTTTTCAAAACAAACTAATTACGCCACTTTTGTTTTTGTCTTTTTCTTTTTTTGCACGCGCGCACAAACGCACGTGTGACATCTGCAGCAGACGATCTGCGTTCTCAGGCGTAAGTACGGCATAAATTTGAAGAAGCGTCTACATATTGCGCATGTGTTTTTTTTTTACATTTACAGGCACACAATCCGCGTTCTCAGGCGTAAGTACACCATAAATTTCAAGAAACGTCTGCAGGTTTTGCTCATGTGATTTTTACATTTACAGGCACAGAATTTACTATGTGTACGTATAATATTCAAGAGAAAGCTCAACGGACCACCATGCTTGAAGTATTCCCGATGACGTCACGTTGGAAGCCAATCAGATCACTCGCCCGATCGACACCACTAACCCGTTCTGCATAGTATGAGCAAATGTAGGTGAAAACGTAAGGAGCAGCACTATGGTGATTTGTGGCGTTGCAAATGTTAAAAAAAACTATTAATTTCACGCTTTATGCAGTGTTCCTAAATTTGGCCTTTGATCCCAGCAGCCTACTCTATACAACTCAGTTCATTTCTTCACATCCATCAAAATTATTTCGGGGTCGCTTTAAGTGAACGGAGCGCTTAGAGACAGTCACTTGACGTGCGACCTTAAACGCTTATTCAAGCAATGTCTGCACGATGTCCGTAAAAAAAGCTTACCATCTCTAATCTAACAATTGTATGCCTCACAGCTAACATTACAGAGGTAACTTTACCACTGACCTCACTTCACGTAACTCACAGCCCAACGTAAGTTCATTTCAGTTTCTTTGATTGCGCAATGGCTGCGCAGAAAAATACTCTAGGACATTTTTTGGGGGGATCATTTTGGAGCCATGACTGCTCATGCACGTCTTCAAGTGCTTGCGCACAAATAGAAGTCACGAAGGGCTTTAAGCATGGATTCCGGATCCTTTGTCAGATCACGGATTCTTTGAGCATTTCTTCTTTGTAAAAATGCAGCTTTGGCTTAGAAATTCATGCGGAGCCTAGGGACCTCAGCCGCCGAATACATTATTCAAATTACAACGTTGTTACTCGTTCATGAAGCTACGAGCTGCCACAGGCAACAAGTCAGCTCAGCTTCTTCTAATGGGCAGGCAAATGAATGGTATTTTATTAAGCTTGTCAACAAAACGAAAAAGAAGGCTTTGGGTGTAGACGTGATGTGCTCAGTACGAAACTGGCAACGCTAATGAACCTTGTTAGCTCGAGCCACGAGTTAGGTAAAGGAAATGTTCGCAGTGAATGGGCGCCGGTTGAAATTGTCACATATGCGTACATTTCCACATTGCACAATCATCCTGCCTAGCTCATCAGCAAGTGCCGAGTTAGGGCTGTATAATATAACGTGTAATGAGAAGTTTCACAAAAACAGCGTACTTTTGGCAGGAGATGATGTTCAGGCAGAGCCGGCGCAATCATGCAAATAAACCTTTCTCGGTACTATACAGCGGAGTGCTTATCTTCATAAAAGTGCAGGAGCGCTTTATTAGCAGTCTCATAAACCGCAGAAGCCGGTTGCTTCTTTTAGGGTAAAACTCTGCATTTTCAATTTCTGACCTTTCTCTGTAGCTGAGAAAGATGTTGCTTGGATGTGCAGAGCAGATAAACCAATCGCGAAGCACTGAAAGATTCGGCCAATTTAAACCTTGCTCCACGAGGCCATACGAAAAAAAAAAGAAAAAAGAAAAAAACACGAGAACAATAAGAAGTATGCTTCTTGTACTAACAATTTCCGCCATCGACGAAGTTTCATGGAATAGAGATTCACACGGAAGACCCGAGGGCTGTACGCGAGAGTGTTACAAGTCATGAGGGTACTCTGGTGTAAAGAACTGTTGCCGTGTGCTCGTTCACTTGCATGTTATCGCCACATGGAATGGCTGTTTTTTAACAAGCTTCCCCAGCTTTGCGGCATCAATCACCTTGCCTATGATGTTACCGTGTGCCACATCCCAGCCCGATATCGTTATTTCACATAAATTTATCTTGTAATCTCCTTTCGTCAAGTAAAAGAAGTGAGTCGTATCGCTTTGTTGAAGTTGTGCCTCCGGTGGTGCAGTGGAAAGACTCAGCTTTTTTTTGTTTCACCTTTAACCAATCTGGATTAAACAATTGCCTTTACTAAAACAACCATTCACATTCTTACTGATGTAGTCATTCAATTTTTCTCCAATTTTATCCCCCGTTAATAAACCATATTCATCCGTTTTATAGGTTTCGCGCTATCATCAATGTAAACAAGACGAAGTCAGCGCCATGCACTAGACAACAGAAGATGCCAAGCTACCGTAGAAGCGTCGCTCAAGAAAATCAATTAAAAGAACGGCAGTATATGGATGGAATAAAGAGTACTCACCAGCCACGAAAAGCTCCACGCGGGACTCCGTCACCACTACAACAACGGAAGTGACGTTGTCGCGGTAGGTGACGTTGCAGTCGTAGTTTCCGCTGTCGGAGCGCTCCAAGCGGTTGAGCCGCAAAGCAGGCGGGTCACTGAGCAGCGAGAAGAACGCCCTGCCCGACCACGACGGCCGCTTCCAGTGCGTTCCGTCCACCAGACCGGCAGTTCCTCCCAACGCCGTGGCAGAGGGTTCCGGCGCTTCGATCGCGTAAACCCTCTTCGCCTGCAGGTGGCCGTTGGTGTAGTACGGCGAGCTGCCATATTCTTGGTAGGCGTGTGTGGCGACGTGGAACCAGACGGCTGAAATCGGCTCGCGGGTCGCCGTGTTGATGGGGCACGGAAGGGACGTCTGCTCGCCTTCCAGGACGTTCAGGCGAAGAGGCGTGTAGGGGCCCTTTTTGTCGCCTGTAAAAAGAAAGAAAAATTCATTTTGTACAGCGGAAGTTGCTAAGACTCTAATACCCAAGTTCGACGTCCACAACAATTGCGACTTGTTTATATTTGTTTCCAGCCACGGAGAATACGTTCGTAAAGAGGATTAATGAAATTGTATGCGGTCAGCAAAGTAATTAGTGTAGCAATTACTCGATTCATAAATAGTTTGATTTACTATCCACTACTTAAAACTTGATTGAGCGTATCATGGACGTTGCTACATGCCATGCCCTTTCGGTGGCAGTTTTCAGCTTGCTCCCTCCCTATTTCCTTCATGTCCTAGTGTGTACATGTGTACAAACCAAATAAAAATAAGAATAATCATATTCAGCTAAGTGGTGCAGTGCGAAGCAGGACAGAAGGGCACGGAAAAGACGATGACGAACGCTTATATATATATATATATATATATATATATATATATATATATATATATATATATATATATATATCGCAGCCGCTTCTCTTGGCCTGGACTTGCAACAAGCGTAGCAAAATACGTGGCTTCCTGTTCGATCTGCCAACACCGCAAACGACTGACCTCACCTCCGGCTGGACTGCTACAACCTGTCCCGTGTCCTGAAGCTCCTTTCGCAGTAGTTGGTATCGACTTGTATGGTCCACTACCCTTATCGGCTGGCGGTAAACGATGGATTGTCACAGCTGTAGACCACTTGACACGGTACGCTGAAACAGCCGCACTACCTTCCGGTTCCGCAGCGGAGGTTGCATCCTTTTTCTTGGAAACCATCTTTTTACGACACGGAGCCCCACGTATTCTTTTGAGTGACCGCGGCAGGACCTTTCTGTCTAAACTTCTCGACGATGTTCTCCGTGCGTCCAATACCATCCATAAAACGACTTCCAGCTACCACCCTCAAACTAATGGCCTCACAGAGCGCTTTCATCGTACGCTGTCCGACATGATTTCAATGTACATCAACCCTGATCACACCAATTGGGATGTTATTCTCCCATTCGTCACCTTCGCTTACAACACGGCCGTCCAACGCACAACGGGGTACTCGCCCTTTTTCCTTGTGTATGGTCGTCAACCAATCACTGTCCTCGACGTCTCTTTCTTTGACGTCCCCGTGCCATCGTCCACATCAACGTGTGAGCAATTTGTTTCGCGAATTACCCAGTGTCGCCAACACGCCCGCCTCAACACCGACGCCTGTCAACAAGACCGCAAAACTCGCTATGATGCATCCCACCGTGTCGTTTCCTTCCAGCCTGGAGACGAAGTGTTGCTGTGGACTCCAGTTCGCGTTCCTGGTTTATGCGAGAAATTTCAGTCCCGTTTTGTCGGGCCTTACACAGTTCAGGAACAGACTTCGCCAGTTAACTATCGTGTCGCGCCCGTTGTTACGCCTTCGGACGGCCGCTGCCGTACCACAGAGATTGTGCATGTTTCACGTTTAAAGCCTTTCATGCGGCGTTCGCCGCCATAGCCAGCGGCCAGGTTGGCCGCTTCCATGCGCGGGGGTAATTGTGTGAGCATTATATTACCCCTTCATCTTCTTCATCTGTATATACTCATCGTCATGGCCAGCGCCATTCGCTTCAGCGCGTGGCCTGCATAATAAACCGTCGAGGTTGAACAGCTGTCTCGCAATATATATATATATATATATATATATATATATATATATATATATATATATATATATATATATATATATCAGATGTTGTATCACCCAGAAACCCTGCAGTGTAATATAGTATTGTCTGCCACATCAGTCACTACGTTTTATCTACATATAGGGTTCTTTTCAAGTACTATTATGGGTGAACTGGGAATGGCGCTAGTAAAGAGAAGATTTCTGTTAAGAAAAACTATAGTGCAAAAATCATGAAGCGTGGTGGCCAGCTGGAACTGCGGACTCGTAGAACAAACCAGTGTCGAAGGGAACTCGACGTCGAGACTGTGCTGCCAGCAAATTTTTTAATTCAGATTCAAAAGTAATAACGTCTAAAATAACGCTCTGTTACCCCTTCTAATGTGCATTTCTGTGAAAGGCTGAAATTAAGGGGCTGATAAAGCGCAAAGACATAAAGGCAAGAGACGCTTCGCTTTAAGATCCAGTGGGCATAAATGAGGCGCCAGGTGTCGACGGCCGTTTAAGAAACCATCAATTTCAGGCCTCACCGGTGTCCGGCGCTGTACTCTCGCGAAATTCGCTGAGCAGGAATGCACCATCACGGTAAGCTGTCTTTACTCGTAACGCACTCCTGCTTAAGCGTCCGGTGTACCCAAGGAGTCGATAATGCGGACAAAGGTTAAAGGGGAAGGCGCTGACTTAACAAGGCGAGTCCAGTGAAACGGAATACCCCAGCGGCATCCAAATAACTTGCTACGTTACCTTCGTCGATGGCGCTCGTATTTCTCGAGGATGCTCTCGCGAGAACTCGTATTACATCAGCAAGGCGCGTAACGACTCTCCCGAGGCTAGGCTGTTTCCGCCCCTTGGTCGTATGTGTTTCTGCTTTTTTTTTCCGCGCACAACTTTTGCCGTGGTAGCATTATTTCATGCTTTTTTTTCCCTTCTAACCCGGCGCTATAGCTTGGAGTATATCATCCGACAGCTGCAGGGACCGTGGCCAGCATAACGGCAAAGGTGGACGTGATCGTGACCTTTCATTATTCGCCCTATGGCGTTACCGACTATTCATTCGTTGCGTGGAATTAGGCCGACGGAGGAGATAGTAGCTTACAAAACACAGCAGGCCCGCCGTAGTTACTGGGGACATATTGATTCGAACCGGCACTTGGTGTATGAAGCCGATGTTCACGAGCAAAAGGAAGGGGTCGTCACAATCCGCGATGTCCTTTTTATGTATTTATTGATACCGCAAGTGCCCCTGGTGCTTTTTATTACACGAGGAGTGGGTTGCTATATTTGTCTGAGGTATTCGGGGAGAAATTACTTGTAGTGGCTAGGATTGGAGTGGTACACAGTATCGATGGGCAGGTGATTCCAGTCTTTCTCTGCTCCAAGCACAAAAGACTTAACATGCGCTGCTTCAGAAATACTTTACGGAGCGAAAGGCGATGAGCGGGTGTGATAATCGAGCAAGCAAGAGAGAAGTAATAAAACTTGTGGTAGAGGCACAATTTCGCTGTTTTTCTGAGTGACTCAAGACTGGGGTGAATTATGTCTATGTTTTAGTTCTGAGGTGCTTGAATAGTAAGAATAATCCACGGTAACGAAACTGACTGCACGGTTTTGGATGGATTCAAGGGTGTGAATTATAGACACATTTGCTCCCTTAAAGACCCTTAAGGGTGTAAAGTGGCTTACGGTGAACGATAAAGTAAAACTGCTAGCCGGTAACTTCTATTCGCAACGATAACTATGTGTTATTTTTCTTTTATCCTTGAGCGTCTATTATCCTCTCGGCAGTAGTGACCAATAACTTCAGCACATTGTTTCAAGGTTTACTCCCGCTATTCCATATTTGCAATTAAAGAGAAAATGAGGCATCCAATCAACCGTAGCCATTGCTACAAAGGAAACCCATTTGGGTTCCTCGAAATAAAAGCCTCGCCGTTGAAGAAAAATTCGTCCTGATCCGGGACTCAAGCCCGGGACCACCGCCTTTCCGGGGCAGCCGCTCTACACCATCTGAGCTAACCAGGCCGCTAGCAGATGGCAGGGCGAAGTCTAATTTATCAACAACTCGAAGCAAAGGCAAGTGTTTGACGAACCAGGACGAATTTTTCTTCAACTGCGAGGCTTTTCTTTCGAGGAACCCGTAATGGGTTTCCTTTGTAGCAATTGCTACGATTGGGTGGATGTCTCACTTTCCATTTGATTTCTTCGCTCCTCCTAGTGGGCTTCCGTTGAACTATTACGTCATACATCTTTGCAATGTAGGTGAGCAATAGCGTTATTATGTAACTAGCGATGTAGCGCAATAAGTGGATCCGGTATGATTAGTCTGCACCCTCGCCTCGAGTTCCGCAATTCAATATGAAGTCGACGCGAACGCCGTCACCGACTGTGTAACTTAGGACGTGCAGTTGTCGCAAGATCATTGAACAAGTTTCGTGCTCATGTTGCTAGTACCACGTTCATTGATAACCTGTCCGGATAGCACCGGCCCGACCGGACTAAATAGAAGTTTTGGCAGCGAAGATTCTTGAACCGTGGTAATGCGGGTTGTTAGCGTAAAAAATAATGGATAGTGCTACTACGGCCTATGAAGTTCACAGGTCTCTTTAATAGTTTAACGAATTTATGCGTACCTTAAAGTGTGCGTGCAGCTAGCGCTCTCTCCCTCTCCCCATTTAAAGCTTTTAGCCTTCTTACCTAACCTAACCGCGATTTCTTGTGAGCGTCTGACCATTTCCTGGGCGGGTCCCGAGTAAAATGCAGCCTAACAGAGCGGTAAAAACCGCACGGTGGCGCGGTAATAAGGGTAACTTTCTCGCATTCTTCGCTCGCGGCAGCTAGTGTTCTGAGACGCTGCCATTGAGACGGCGTGGTGCCTTTGATCGAAGACGCAGGCGTTCTCGTTTCAGTCACTGTGCCTCTGGTCACAGCGACCAGAGGCCGTTGCAGACGCTGCATGGGATTGTGAACTCGCCGTTGAGGAAGTAACGCTCGAAGTACAGGTTCACTCCCACCTGCTAGTAAAACTTAAGGGGAGCGCCACCCTTAACATTGTGCAACCTAACGCGATAAATAATTACCTTCCATAGCATTCTAAATGTACTCTTGGACAGCCACCTGGATTAGTACTTCATAAATTTCTTTATCCCCATTTTCTTACCTTTATCTTCTCTCCCCCAGTGCAGGGTAGAAAATTGGGCGTGTGTGTCAGGTTATAACCCCTCTGTCTTGTCAATTCTCCTTTGATCTCCCTGCTTCTATAGGATGAAGCACCTACATGCTGTTAAGATCAGTTGCTCTAAACTAAGCGTTTAAAAGAAATTGCAATCTCTTCCCAACGCTGAACAGGCACTCGGCGTAATACAGCACTGAAGCACTCAGTACTTTCGACTTTCGATATACTAAAGCTTATACAAAGCCTACACTAATAATACTACACTCTGACAGTTACTTCGCGGATTACGCAATTCGCTCCGCGCGAATGGGCGGCAGTAATTTTGAAACGACAGGCGTAGTATCATGGTTGCCGCAAATGTAATGCGAAAGCGTTGCTTATAAATGAGTATTTCGCATGTTCAAAATAGAGTTGCTTCGCATGTTCGAATTCACGTGAACTTTGCCTCACGACCTGATGTGGTAGCTTTGAGAATTGTGGACTCGCCCCATCGAAACAAGCATCATAGCCAGACACTCACCCCCACTGTTTTCCGACATCCATAAAATGTATCGCGACAGGCAATGTTGACAGACGTGAGCTGAATATCAACCACCGTTGCAGGCTTAACAAAAAGGTGTTATCTGTGTATTGAAGCCTCGTTTTAGCGGCGATTATGTTACCTAGGACTCGGCTGCTGAACATAGTGCTGTATTTTCCGTACTTAATTTGATCTTTTCGCTGCGGAAGATAGTTTAATTTTTCTCTCCGATGGAAGAACGGCATACGTAAACAGTGTGGACAAAATTGCCAGAAAACACCCAGCAAGGGTTACCCACCTTCAAACGATCACCTTGGCTTGAAAAGAGGCCATACGCTTTCTACACCGCCGCAAAGGTGTCGAAATGAACTTGGTTTCCAGTTCAATTTCGCCGATCGAAAATTGAGCTTGCGTTCCTCCATTATTCACTTCGGGAGAAACGCCGACGGGCTATACGCACGGGACAACTGAAGAACACGGTCAATTGTGTGGCGAAGAGCGCTTGATTGGCAGTTCAGCGTCGTCGCGTGGCGAGCTTCACGACAGACCTGTTCTAGAAATATCAGCCGACTAAACCTGGGGCATGCCGTCTAGAGTAAAAGTGCCTGAAAACCTGCCTCAAGACTCTGTGAAGAGCCCATCAATAACTTTTTCCCTCTGACCAATCTGCGGCTTGCCAGTCAATATACCATTATCAATTTGACAGGATTGAGACAATATGAGGAGCAGCAAAAGTCCATTTAAGCTGCACGTGTCCCAATGAAAAAGCACGAACGAAAACTTTATATTATCCCAATATGACTGATTTTTATACTTACAAAAAAGTGTTGTTTTCATCCAGTCAATTGTTTCTGTGATATGAACAGATATTCTTCTAGCCCCAGCTTAACTCATTGTCGTCACGCAAACCGATGTTTTTTAACAGTGGAGCTGCTTAAGCTTTTCGTTTCCTCGCGTAGCGTTCGCAAAAACTCGCCTAGCGAAGACGTCACTGCGCGTTGCCTAGCAACCACCTCACGGAACGGCGTATGCTTTGCCTCCTCTCCGTGTCGTGCACATGCTGCCTTGACATGGGACGTTAAGGACAGGGAAGAAGAGCATGCGCGCGGCGCGCCCTATGTTCGGGAGAGAGAAAGAGAAATGAGAACGAGAGAAAGAGAGAAAGAAATTGTAGCAGCACCAACGAGGCAACGCGCAGAGCTGCTACCGACGCCGTCCGCGTTTCCCCGTTTCCCCGCGTTCGCGCCGAACGCGCGTGGTGTCCGCGAATGCAGCAGGCGCCTCTGGCGGGGGCTCGGCAGGTTTCGACCAGCCACGCCCCGGCAAGTGTGGAGGCGCAGCTTGACTGTGACGTCACCGGGGAGATTAAGCTCGGAGCCGCCGCGACGGCGGCAGAATTCTCGTTGACTCTGTGGCGAGTACGTGTAGCCTTGAAATAGGACTACCAAAGAAGATTCGCACACCCCAAGAAGAAACCGCTCATCTTGAAGCGCATCGCGCGGCCAAGCGAGAATCTGCGCGTCGGTGGCGAGCCGATTCGTAATACCGTGCCTGGCAGCACTTAGCATTTCCTAGCAAAACGTAGCCAAGCCTAGAAAAACCTAGAAGATGTTAGGTCGATCACCAGCTCCACTGTTTACTCCAGCCATTTTTTTTTTCTTACAGACAGAATTGCTTGTGCTGTAAGCCTGTCTCGAATGCACCATGAGCCATCACGCAAGTGAATTTTGATATCCTAGTCAGTTCTGCCGTAAAATGTATACGTATATTATCTGCCCTCACAAAACCTTTTTGTGCCCTGTATACAGAATCTATCGATGCTTAACTATGATGTTGTCACGGTGAAGACTTACAGTATTACGGGTTTTGTAGACTGAAGATCTTGGATGTGCGCAGATAGTGACAGACTGCAGAAATACATTTGACAGCACTCGTACGCCAAAGTGACTGTGTAGACTTCTGCATACAAAATGGCAAGTCGAAGGCGTGGTCAAAATGTAAAGGTGCCACCGAAAAACTAGGACACAAAAAGCGCTAAGAAGGAAAGAGTTCTGGAGCTCAACGTCCCGAAACTGCACTGTTGGTTATGGCGAACACCGTAGTGCAGCACTCCGAAATAATTTTGATCATCTCGGCATCTGTCACGTGCACCCAAATCAAGGTGCAAAAGCGTTGTTGCCCCCCCCCCCCCCCCCCCCCTATCCGTATTCGGTCACCGTGGCCGAACCCGAGACTTCGTCCTCAGCAGCGCAACGCCGTAGCCACTAAGCGGGGGGTACACAGGGAGAGAACGACGCTTACTCCGTATAAAAAAATTGCTTCATCCCTCCCTCTTTCACCATAATGGGTCATAACCCAAAAGTGACACGTCTATTTTAAGAAGCAGTGGCCACTTTGTTGCTCACTCACAAATACTATTTCATAAATGTACATACTTTTTTACTGATTACCGTTTCGCTCGAAGTACAAATCAATGACAGCGATAGAGAACACTCCAGGCCTCTGCTGCTGTGCAGCGTAAACAACACCCAGGAGGCTACCAGATGTCGTAGTTATATCCGACGCGACGTTGAGTGCGTTTGTCGCGAAACTGCGTCGTTAGAGCACCTCCGACCGTCTCCCTTTCAGCTCTCGCCACTTAACATTACTAGGGAGTCTACATGCAACGCCGGCGTTGCATGTAGGCTCCCTAAACATTACGGCAATGCAGCGCCATCTTGTGGTAATGCCAGCAAAAATTGAGTGATGATTTCGTGAAATACGTACATGGACATGATTTTCGCTGGAGCTCGGCAGAGAACGCCTGTCGTCTCAAAAACATAGTTTATCACGTGTTGTTTTCATCTCTGCCTTTTTTTTTCGCAAGGACACCTAATATCTGTTACTTAAGGTCGACAAAAAAGTCGTGCTTACGTTGCAGTGTACGACGAACAAAAAAGAACATGTAATCTAATTAGTTACCTGAATTTAGGGTAATTGTTCCTTGTACCAACTAGCCCGTGAGAATGCTTTACTGAAATGAAAAATACTCAAAGGAAATGTGCAGTGAGGAGCATAAAAATGTGCCAGTGGGAAAGGAAAGCCTTGGGTGCAAAAAAAAATGACTGTCAGGTAATAAACAATTCATAAGTCAGCAATAGTTATGCTGACGAACACCAGTCGCTTGTCCAAGCATTCACCCCCGACTGAGGCTTCCCTTGTAGGGCAACTTTTGATCACAGTACGTAATGTATCACAGTATCACACACATAACACGGATGTAACATAAGTAGTCATAGAAGGATAATGATCCGCAAATTGCGCATTTTTCGCTTACAAGCACTTTCGAAGTGGTGCACGAGATTTGCACTCATTATCCCATTTTGTTTCCATTCAACCTCTTGTCGAGTTTTCAATTAACTGGGTATCTGCATTTCTTTCTCCTTTGTACTAATCTTCTTGTCATTGTAAAAAGCAAAGAAGTCACCAGATTGACCATTGAAAATGAGTAGGAGCTAGGGTTTCGCACAACATACAATCATACCGATGACAATAGGGTGACGAGAAGCCTTCCATGAACTAAGGCTAGTTAAGTCTCGCAAGGGTGGCCGAATGGGCACGTTTATGATGTAGCGTCTTTTGTTAGTACCCCAACGATCTACATGGCAAGTGAGAGAAGTGAAAGGAAAGAGCGCTGATATTACACTTCTTGTTGCGCACGTAAAGTAGGCTCGAATACGACGTTATGGCTCAACAGATAATACAGGTAGGTTACACGTCTTCTTACTTTGTTTCCAGCGAACGACATACAGCTCATATGTCTAAATATTGCACTTCTTTATTGCACAGTAAGTATGAAGGGGCACTTACAGTGCGCTCTCCAGACTTGTGAATTTCACGCGCTTCAATGATGTCTCTAGCACACGAACTAGATATATAGAGGGAGATTATTGAACGGCATGAAATTCACAAGCCTGGAGAGCGCTGTGTAATTACAGCGTTGGGCCATCACCGTTCGCGATGGGCCATCACCGTGTAATCACCGTTGGGCCATAGCGTGGTATTTAAGCCTGGTTTATGTGCGCAATAAAAATTGTAAGTCAGTGCTGTTTCCTTTCTCCTCTCTCACTTCCCATGTAGATGGTCGCCCTCTTCACCCAAGATGCAAGTAGTCAAGTCTGGTTCGTGCATGAAATGTACGCTGGGAGAGAACTTTAACCTTTGCATCATAACTATGATTCATTATCACAAGTGTGATAGACAAATTTTGGTATCATAAAGTTTAATAGCGTGCCATTAAGTTAGGTGCGAACATCCACAGAAAAAAAATTATAAAACAGTTAACAACTTGTCTAAGTTCGGTGCTTAGCAACAAAAGACGAGAACCGCAAGCTGCAATCACAACATGCTGTGCTTCCAGAAAAAAAAAGAATAGAAAGAAAGGCAGCGCATATACAGCGAGAAAAATTTCATGACGCCAAAGCCACACTTCAAACAAAAACGCGGGTTGGAGGTGAGAACAGAGGACCATCACTGGTATCTTGATGTCGTTATTTTTTTCTTTTTGCGTGTTCAACGCAGCAACGTGTTGACCATTAGCACTGAACACGTGCACGTGAGGAATAACTCAAACAACCAAATTTACGGCGTTGCTTCTGGCATTTGGTTTGCATTTTTGGGCACCCTAACGAACTAGAGGCTTTCAGCGCGCTTTCATCTGAAAGCGTACCCAGCAACACAATTTAGGAACTGCAACCTTGCATATTACAGGAAATAAAAAGACGCTAGGTAACAAAAAGTCGTTTTAAAAAGCCACAAAACATAACACCATTACGTATGCCTGCGCATTCCGGATTACCTGAGAAACCGCGCCACGTGGGCCTTGCGAAACCAAATGTATGCGTACTTCTAATGGTGATCACTGCACTCCTGTTTTTATTTCATTTGTGGTGGTCTAGACGAATTCAAGCCCGAGGCTGCCACTCGTTCATTTGCTGCAGCTTCGAAACGTGATCATGCAATAATTGGTTTCTGTACAACTAGAGTTTTCTGCGGGGAGGAAGGAGGCGTTTGTTGTTACTGTTTACTACTCCAGTGTTGTCCAACATCGTCTGCTTCCTTTTTTTTTTTTCGTATTCGCGCCTGACCTAGTTTCGTCGAGAGCAGCCGAAATGATTACCTGATATCCTACAGGGCGCAGTAATGAAGTCATACATCTCGTTGTCGCTTATTGAGAGATCCACTTCCTCCCTGGTCATTTCGCGAGCGCATTTCCTTTTGCCAAAATTTGTTGCTTTTTGTTGTTTATTTAGTAGCGTCTCTATTGCTTTCATTCGCACCTTCTTTTTGGTTTTGCCTGCTGCATATGCATTTCGTACGGGCGCCTTGAGGGCTTGATACAAAAATTCACCGATTACTACGACATTCGCTAATTGCGAAATTTGAGCGCAGCTCTATACGCGATTTCATTTCGCAATATCTTATTAGCTGGCGCGGACAATCTGTCCCGTGCAGCTCGACGCAAACGGAGCAAAGTGTGGCGCGACTGCCTCGCTGATCTGGAGATCGCGAGAGGCAGCGCGTGGGTGACGCGTGGGCGCGATTCGCAGCAGCCGCCGCAGACAGACCTCCCAGACGACGCGCGCTACTGTAGCGCCATCTCGTAGCCATCGTCGCCGCAGTGCGCATCTCGCGCGGCCCTGCGCTTCGCTTCCCGCGCTTTCGCCATGCCCTCCCCCGCTTTCCGCCTTATGCTTCCGCTGCACCCTCCTCCTCCGCTTTCGTCCTCGTGCTCTTTTCGCTCTCGCCGCTTTTTTCCTCCCCCGCTGCGCTCCGCGTTCGCTCTTTCATCCGCTGCTTTCGTTCGGTCGGTTACGAGTGACAACGCCGATGACGACACTCGCCGTGGCAACGGGCGCCCAAGATCTGCGCACTAAAAAGGCAGGGTCCCTGAGTTTCAGTTAGCAAGAATTCTTCACTTCGTACTTTCTGCTCGGGTTCCTAGGACAATTTATTTCTCCTCTGTATCCTTAAAGCGGCGTGTCCCTATCACATTGCTGACTGTCCTTGAGTTTCACCGCAATATCACAGTGCCTCTGGCGTCCTGCTACTCAGCAAGAAGTCGCGGGATCGATTTCCGGGCACGATAGCTGCATTCCAGCACATTCGTAGATCGTTTTTTATTTTTGTGCACTTTACATAATACCATGGCGCCGAAATTATTCTGGATGCGCGCTGTGAGCTCTCTCAGTGTACTTGCATTTACATGCGTGAGGTGTCGAACGTTATTCTATCGAATAACGTTCGACAACTCACGCACTTCACACCGTACTATAGCGTCCCTGAATAACAAAAGTTCCGAACTTTTATGGCGAACTGCTACAAAGAGAGTGACTGGCTGTTTTTCGCTGTTTCCTTTCTTGGTCTTTTGTTCTTTTTGCATTGGGGTATAATCGCAGCGGATTAAAAACGACCCCTCGCTGCTTTCAGTCTGAGTGCGCCACGTCCCTGTGGCCTTAATTTTGAACTGAACTTCAGCTTAGTCTGAATTCTTAGTATTTGCCTTCTGTCGTTGCGTAAACTCAACTTAACTTGTTGCATATGCAACTGCTAAGGGCAAGCTCTTTATTATACAAATGCACATTATACAGACGCTAATGTTTGTATTTTCATCCGTCTTTAGAAGTTAATCTCGTATTAATTTGTGCACACCAAGTCGCTTAATTGAGTGCACTCGGGCACAGGTGCGTTAAGTCTCAATATCTCTCTCTTTTCTTTTCCTAACATTAGTAGAGAGACACAGGGCAAAACTTTATTAATTGAGAGGACGACCAGTCACTTTCTTTACAAATTCTGGCTGCTCATTTCTGAAAAGCGTGCTTTGCTAATAAGTTGGCCTTGGTACAAGAAAGCCGACTTTAAAGCATTAGGGAACGTACATTAGATTTACTTTTACCTTTCCTTTCTTGTTCTGGACTATAAACACCTGCTGTTGAAGTCATAAAAACGTTTCTTTGATGTATTCACTCGCTTATAGTTGTTTTCTTGAGTATTGGACTTAATGTGATCGTGATACCGACATGCCTGCGCCTTAACTTTCCGGAACGCAAACCGTAACATTTAGGCCTTAGTAAAAAATAATTATTTAAAGCAGGACATTTCCGTTCGTTTCTTTTGTCAAGAAATGATTTATGAGTGCGAGCTATTCTTCCTTAACCTTTGTTGTCAGGCTGTAGAAAAAAAGGCACAACTTTGCTAGTAATTGTCGCGGACTGACCGTCGTCTAACTGCATTAAAATTCCGAATTAGGCGAGTTGGTAATTTTTCATTTTGGTATAAAACAGTGCCCATTAAAATCATGACGGATATAAATAACGAAACACACACCACCAGCACCGAATGCATCAATAACCTTTCAGTTGCGAGTCTGCGCTGGTGGACTGTGCCGTTCTTTCCTTTCGGTCCTGGTTCTTGTGTGAGCTTTTTTATACTGAAATATCGTTTAACGCGGGATTTACGAACACATGCATGATTATGTACAAATCCGTCGGAGATCCCTGCGCAATACGCTGATTGCGTCTAATTAACGTTGTTTAAGGAGTACTGTACTACAAAGCCGTATATGACTATGCCGGTGCACCCTCCTACGTGAGCAGGAGAACACGAGCTCTTTCTTGTTTATTTCCTCCTTTCCCGCCGGCCAAGTGTCGGCGGGAGTACGACCAAGTATGAGTTTGGAGGGAGTATGATCAAACCATACGAATCAGGAGTGATCATTTAAGCGGCATTTTACTTTCGCTGCTGCGTCAAAATGAGTAATATTTGCTTGGTTGTTCACGGCAGCATTCTCTTGCATCTGATATGACTTATTTACCACGTTAAAAAAGTGTTGCAGCAGCCCTTTATTGCAAGAAACAACTGCAATTTGCGGTGACATTCATGGTATGGACCCGAAACTAGTCAAATGGGGGGTAAGGATCTAGGTAGTACTTTCAATGGTATTGTATTAGACTTTGTCGGAATAAACATTGCTTGTGCATCTTTTAATAAGAAGCGAGTAGTAGCGAGCCGAGCCCATCAACATTGATGTTAAACTTCGTTGCTGCCGTGGTTTACCGTGAAGTTTGTACGCATCTGGGGTGCCGTAAGCAACATAAAATAAAATTTAATAATTACGCTACTTGCTCTGATGAGATTCAACTCGAGTTCTGGTTTGCTCCTTTTACGGCCTCCACCACCCTTTGAATTTTCGTATCAGAAGGTAAGCGTTATTTCATTCTGTAAAGCACAACAGCCAAGAGTGGCCCTGGCTAACACCTCCCAGGACTAGCTCCAGTCCACATATACAGTTCGACGAGACATGTTATGGGGAGGCAGCCATCACCCAGATCGTTTGGCAGAGCATAGCAGGTGAACAGGCAGAAGGTGTGGCTCCAGCTCCCGCCGGCAGCTAAGCGTGATTTCGTATACTTTAATTTACCTCTTCCCTATTATTTGACATTTCATTTAAAACGAACTGGTATTTTAACCTATGCTTTACTGGGCTCCATTGTCTCTTGGTTTACTATGATTGTAACTAACAAAAAATGGGGCCCTGCAATTATTTTTATTCTTCTTCACAGTGAGAAGAGTGGAAGAATAAAAAAATTACAAAATGCAGGGTGGCATCCATCTTTCCAGAGATGACGTTATTCAGGACTTGCGAAAGCGGGCGGCAACATTAGATGCCTACAAAAAAGGAACTGTAGCACAATTATTTTCAGTAGAAAATAACCGTGCAAAGAAACTTGCAGATTCCGCGTGACGATGCTTCGGAAATGCGGCATTGGGAAACACGGACCGCTGAAGGCATCCGAGCAGAGAGAATGTGTTGTAGTCTGATGGTATATGGCCTTCGGAGTCGTGCTCCGAGAACAAATGGGAGCAGAATTGTGAACAGCAGTGAACAACCGCGTCTACAGCCTACAATTAAGAGTGATAGCTGTTGCGCTGTGGCATTAGCACATCGTTTTGTGGTCTCGCAATGTCGCGAATTAACAGCAATACCCGCCTCACCGTTGATACCGCTGAGACACACTCCAGACAGGAGTCAACAGAAAGAAAAATCCCACACTGGTCGCTCTCCGACATCAATCGAGTCTTGTCGAAGATAAGTTCTGCTTGCGTCGCTCTGAATTCGGATTTGGGAAAAGACTATTATTTATTTATTCCGTCATCCTGTGCGCATTCTGTCGAAGCTTGTTCGAGCAAACTGCTAATGATCCCCTATAGCGACGCTCTCCTCTGTTTCGGTGAGGTGACGATGACATTGTTTGCTCACACCGGTGTTATGTGCTGCTATGCAGATGATTCGCTTCTCCTGTGGCTCACTTGGTATGTAAAGATATGCCGCGAATAGTGTGAGGGCTGCTTCACAGGTACAGGGAAGATCTATATCCAGCGGAATTGCTATTGCTTATTACTTTACCATGAGAGACAAAGATAATGTTTAATGGAAGCTGAAGATGTCTGCCCTGCTATGTGCAGAGCGTGCTTCTTCAGATCAGGTTTATGAATCAAACTACATTGTCAACAAAGATGACGATGGCAGTAGCAGCAACAAGAACAATAATATTATTCAGCTTATGACGAAGAAGAAAGACGCTCCAATAAGAGATCTGGCAAGGCACTGCATGAACGTTTCTGGTGTGCATTGAATATATTGATTACCGACATTCTATCTTTGTGAACCTCTTCTCATGGGACATTATCATAGTGATGTTAGTGCAGCTGTTGTGAGTTATATATTTGAATCAGGACGACTTTCTTGCTAAATTCTTCAAGTTTATCTCACTTCATTCTTTTTAGCTATTCAATATTTCTCCATAGTACTTCTTTTTAGACCCGCATATTCATTTTCTTAGATCATCCGATTCTTGGCCAGTCCCCCATAGTCGGGTATGAGCTACTCTTGGAAACAAGCACGCAAGCAAGCAAGCAAACACTGCACGCGTCTTGCGAAGGTTGATTATATGGGCACGGTACCTCATCTCCATGTTCCAATTCGTACAGCTAAAGTTACTTCGACGTGCACCATTTACTATGTTTTCATTCAACTTTCCGCGATGCCAGTGAAACAGACATTTTATAGAACAGCTTCCGCGCTTTGTACCATGCAATGAAAAAGGAGCTCTGCACACTGTCTTCCACTTTGGGTAATACAAGGACGCACGAACCTCCGCAAGAAAAAAAAACACGTTTCGCAATGCTTGCGCCATATAGCAGGTGGAACTACCGTAGCCTATGTTTGGAAGTCATAACGAGGGCACGTGCTCAGCCGAAAGGCATGCACAACTGTCACGCCAGCTCGTAATGGCCTAAGATAAAGAAAACTGGGCTGTCATCGATGCTGTTCCGCGAACGATCATTCTCGACCAGACCGCACGGTACGCCCGCAAGCGTGTCAGGGTCCCGGTATATTGATTTCTTGACAATAATGTTTGTGCGACTAGTTTACAAATTTTTACACGATCACTAAAAGGAAAGTTGTCGCAGTTTCACCTGAAAGGTGAAGCATCAATTGCGATAGCAAATTTGTAGAGAGATATACGGAGTAATGATATTAGCTTTATCAGCTGTATAAACTTGGACATGCAGCAGCACCGGCAACGCGCCGAACTGTTGTCGACGCCGTCGGCATTTTGCCCGCGTTCGCTCAAAATGCGTGCGGCGTTGGTGACTGTTGCCGGAGCCTCTGATATAAATAGGCACTTGGTGCCGCAGCTAAACGTCGCCTCCCTTCCCTCCCCCTTACCCCCCTCCCCCACGGCCTCTCGCGCATCGGAAGAAGGCGCGTTTGCTCTACATATATGGTGATTGTAAAGGAGGAAAGAGACGCCTACTTCTGCAGCCCTTAAGGAAGCACGGCGCAGAACGCGCGTTTGTTCTCCGCCGTGCGTTCACTCCCCGTGAAAGAGCGCGTCCCTCGCGCCCTTTCACTCGCACATACAGCGTTCGGCGGCGCGCGGCCACGATTTCATCTCCATTGACGTCATACGGAACCTCACGGCGACGGCGACGCCGACGGCAGAAATCTGCTTGTGAGTGTCCATATAATTGCTATCGCAATAATACCTCGAAGGCAAGACCGTCATTGTGCCGAAGGTGTTCAGGCGAGGATAGGCGTCGTTTTTGTTTTTGCAAAACGACATTCTCCTAAAGAAGAACTTCTCGCCTCTCCGAGCCAACTACCTCCTCGTGGTACCCTCAGCATTGCGTCCAGAGGTTCTGCAAGCTCTCCATGACGACCCAACGGCTGGACATCTCGGTTTTTCACGCACTCTTGCGAGGATACAAGAACGCTCAAAATGCGTGCGGCGTTGGTGACTGTTGCCGGAGCCTCTGATATAAATAGGCACTTGGTGCCGCAGCTAAACGTCGCCTCCCTTCCCTCCCCCTTCCCCCCCTCCCCCACGGCCTCTCGCGCATCGGAAGAAGGCGCGTTTGCTCTACATATATGGTGATTGTAAAGGAGGAAAGAGACGCCTACTTCTGCAGCCCTTAAGGAAGCACGGCGCAGAACGCGCGTTTGTTCTCCGCCGTGCGTTCACTCCCCGTGAAAGAGCGCGTCCCTCGCGCCCTTTCACTCGCACATACAGCGTTCGGCGGCGCGCGGCCACGATTTCATCTCCATTGACGTCATACGGAACCTCACGGCGACGGCGACGGCGACGGCGACGCCGACGGCGACGCCGACGGCGACGCCGACGGCAGAAATCTGCTTTTGAGTGTCCATATAATTGCTATCGCAATAAAATATTTAGTGTCCTCATCAAACAGTGATAGCTGACTCTGTGATGCTGAATATTAGATCATGAAGCAATGAGAATAAAACAATACAAAAAAAGAACAAGTGAAATATAAACGATGACTAGACTGCAAATTAACATATCTAAAACGAAATGAGTGGTTTTAACTGCGTAAGAATTTCTATGCCTACCTAACGAGGAAACGCTTCCCGTCCATCACGTAAGGCGAGTGCAACAGCTCATAGCCCCGTAAGGCTGAAGCTACAAGCACTCAGCAAATGGAAGCGAACAGTGCATACATTCGTTGAAATCACCCACACAACACACAGAACAGTGATGACGTTATTGAAGACGTTTCAATAAACAGCATACGTTTCAATAAACAACAAGCTCAAAACAATCATCCAAACCATCAATAAATCATTGCATACCCCCCACAGCAGTTGTAGTGGTGGTTTTGCAACTGCTTCGCTGGGCATCCACTTTCGCAGTTTGATAACGACCGATAAGGGTTGATAAATGTCAGATCGAGTCCGATAAGGGTGATAACAACCGATGAGGGCTGATAAGAATCGTATGTAATCCGATAAGGTCGATAGCGACCGACAAAGCTAGAGAAGTGTTTCTGCTGGACGGATAAAGTTTGATAAGGTGGATAACGACACCACGTTGAGTGGAGATGAGTGAGTGGCACATTACATGCTTAGACAACTTCAGTGGGGTTCCTGCGTTGATTTTCTTCCCTTATGTTTCAGTATTGCCCTCTGCAATTGGTAAAGCTAGGCTTATAAACAGTGTAAAAGGTTTGGCCATCAAGCAGGGAATACAAAGCAAGAAGGCAAGTTATTTAGCAGAGTGCTGCATGCACTGTCACTGCTTTCCTCTCCAAGCTACTTGATTTCACACTGAAGCAAGTGCATTTAAGTATGAAGTTATAGGCTATATCGGAGGCAGCGTTATCGACATCAGCTATAGATGACTTTCATTTCAATGCGTCAATGAATGATGCGATAGGGAAGCACTTATTCACGGTTGCAAGAGTTCTTGTGCCTTTCCCACAAGACCCCGATTTTTTTTTTCTTTTTTTTTCTTTTTTTTTTTAGCGGTAGGAGTTACTTTGTCTCCGAGATGTTCCTCTCGCATTTCGAAGCGCGCCAGGAGATCGCCCGCTGCCTGTGCATGCATGAGCGCAATCAAGGAGGTTTAAGCAATTTTTTTAAACCTCCTTGGGTGCAATGCGCTCAACAGAAAAATGTGCCGCCACATTGTTTATTCACTTCAAAATGCACTTCGCCAGCGCGTCAATAAGTACATTTTTTTTCGATCAATAAATCTAGGACACTCCTTGATATCGGTGGCCGACCTGATACTGTTGCGGTAGCCGAGGAGAACCAAGATTTGTGTTCATTAATGCGTGTACGCAAGGTCTTTGCGGCAGGTGAACGTCGCTTAAAATGCGTGGCCTCGTTAGTACGCTCTGTACAGAATGGTCATTCACAGACATTCCCTCTTAAATGTGTTCCATGTTTACTGGTCGTTGCACGAGGAACCTGGTTGAACCCACGGGGAAATCTTTTTTTTTTTTTTTTCTGAATAGGTATGCAGAGGTTGGCAAGCCGGGCTCTATAGACCTCCGCGAACCGCGCACAAGGTTGAGCTTTTAAACGGCCTGCTACGGAATTGTCGGATTGCTTAGTTACGTGACTTCAACTCCGACTTTAACGGAACAGCCTTGGTTATGTGGTTAGTGCGCCTTACTGGGCCAGTCTTACCCGGCTGTTTTCTTTCTTTTTTATTGATGTGTGTGTGTGTGTGTGTTGGGGAGCGCGTTGAACTTGCGTGTTTCGACGAAGGCTGCAGTAATACTTATACTTTTCTCAGTGTGAGGGCAACGTAGGCAACACAGAGAGATAAATTAGAACATCCGGCTAGTAAACACGAAGGTCACAACTTTTAACTACGCCCGGAAACATGGAATTTACAGGTTTCTCTAAGCGATTTATTTAGGCCACAATTCCACACATGACATCAGCTGTAGACCAGTTGTTGATCTGTTAAATGAGTTAACCATTAGAAGCGTACTGGGTCATTGGAAAGAAAGCCGCTAATACCACTCAAAGTAGCGATAGTTCGCCCAAAGATGGCGCCGAAAAACACGACGTCAGAGAGTGAATCCTCACGACGAGAACTTCAGACATGGCTGAGACACAGTGCACTCTGGTTTGAACCACGACGTGTGCGCCAGCAAATTTTTATATTCTGGCGACGCCTTACGGCCATATGGATTATGATGGTGATGAATTTATAATGTTAACCAACGCCAAAGAAGCCTAAATAATTAAACTACGATAAAAGCTGTCCCGTTCTGTCGCTAAACACGAGGTTGCATGTTCGATTCCCGGCGCGTTTGAACATGAGTGAAATTATAAAAAAAAAAGAAAACACTCTTGTACCTAAATTTAGGTCCTTGGTAGAAAACCCCCCGAGATGTGCAAAAGTTAATTCGGAGCCCTCTGCTTTGGCATCTCTCGACCTCAGTGTTGCTTCAAGGCAATAAGCCTCAGAAATAAATAAATAAAATAAGTATGCTCTAAAAGCCATCGCTGCAAACTTATCCCACGCTTCACGCTTTTTGAACCCTTTGAGGACATAGCATACACACCAAACTAGTAACATCAGCAACCAAACTGAGAATGATTGAGAATGATTGAACTACAGCAAAAGACCACTCCGCGGATGCCTTCCCGTTTTTATGGTTCATTGTTAACCATTGACAAATTAATTCTGTGTCTTTAAGCAAGTGGCGTGCCGTCGCATGTCTGTTAGTCAGGTCTCTAATGGCCGTCAGGATGCGTCTACGTCCCATGTTGCCTTGCCTCGTGGCAAAAATTCACTCGTGCGCTCACCATCGTCTCCTATAAAGTGCGCACTCCGTGATGGACTTTTGTGACTAAGAGAGTTTGTGTTGGCGACCTACGCAATTAATCAGTGCTGTGTTGTACGTCTCGGCGCAGTAACCCCATCCAACCATGCGTTTTAGAGCCGCCGCGTCTAATAAACATCCTGGGTCAGTGCTACCAGCGCGACGGCGATGCGTCACAAAAAAGCGTACCGAGTTTAACAGGGCCGCAATTATTTACCCCTTGGAAGCCGTAAGTACAACAATAATGTCGTGTTTTTGGCACGTGGCCTCTGTATTCTGCGCACATGTTTTCATACTCGGGAAAATGTCAAGTCATGTAAAAGGAGTCTATTTTGCTAGAAAAACTACTGGCAGTCGAATGAATGACATCCTTGACGGAATTAGTGATCCAAATCAGAGATCACCGCGAGCATTATTGTCGTTATTCTGCAATGCGCGAGATGGAAAACTTGAACCTCATACAGGAACACAAAACCTATACGACTGCCGTCAGGGTGGTTGAGAAGAGAGTGGTCTCTCATCAATTTGATAGCAATTGTACGGACGCTCGAGGCCATTCGCGCAGTTGGTGCCACCGCCATAACGTCCCGTTATCGATGCCCGGATCGCACGCGGAGTGTTATAGTGTCCTCAGAGACGCCGAGAGAGTTTGGTTGCAAAACAGAAATAAATAAACAAAGAAGCGAAGTGGACTCACCGCCAACCCAACGCTCAATTCCCTCAGTACCAGAGGCAGGGCAGCGTTATATCTGCCTTCTGCTGCTGGCACAAGCGTTGTTTGAGCACGCTAGCGTTCATGCTGAGCTGTTTTGTGTACGCGCTTGTCTGAGCGGAACAGGCAGTAAACGTCAAACTAACGTTATCTAATATTCCGCCATAGGCGCTGATTACCGCCGTCGGTTTTCCCGTCTCTATCAGTCTCGTGCACCATCGAGGTGCGAGGCCTGCAACGCCATCTGTCGTCGCTCCTCGTCATGCGAGCGTTGTGAGACGCCTGGTAGCTTGCCAGGGCGATGTTACTTCTGCCCAGCAGCAGTTTGCCGTACGCGCTGCGTCTCGCCAACACGTCGCACTCGCGTATAGTGTGAACACCATTCGAGAAATTCAAGCGCAACGCTGTGCTTTAACTGCCACCGTCATTGCCGCATGCTTCGAACAAAACTGTGCATGTTTTTTAACGCGATAGCGTTTAGGGCCCCGTGTCGCAGAAAATCCGGCGTCGGCAACCGGCGTGTGATCGCGAGTGGCGGAGAAAATCATCCAACCACATCGACCGCGCAGGCCCTCCACGTGGTGCAAGGTTTTTCGTGAACAAGAATTTAATTTCTCACAGTGAAATCCGTCAGAAAAAAATGGTAAAGTATGACTTTACCATTCGGCGTCGGATTCGCCGTCGGATTGTTTACCAATCGGCGTCGGACTGTAATATGAATGCACGAGAAAACCTAATTCTGCTACGAGAAAACTGAAACACAAACCCCTTTTTCCAGCATTTCCAACGTTTATAGATACTTTCTATAAACGCTGAGCATTTCTACCAGACCTGCGCGCGTTGGGGCTATAGCAAACAATTAATAAAATAATAAAAAAAAGGTGCTAGGGCCTTCGCGTTTTAATATAAGACCACTCGTATTGTCCCTGTAAAAACGTCTTTCCAGCAATGCATTTCAGTTTAAAAGTGAAGCCGACTTTAAGGAGATCGGTGTAAGCTTGGTCTTTGTAAGCTGGCTTTCCCACGTTCAGTGTTGCAGTGAATGATGCCTACTTGCCATATGCGAACGAAGCGATGCGAACGGGTCCCGATAACGCTATCGCGCTCTACTCTTAAAGGCGAAGCTTAAGCGTCCTCCAATTTTTTCTTCTTTTTTTCTTTTTTTTTTATTTCAAAGCACGTGAACTGTTTAAACACTTTATAACATTTACCACTGTACGTCATGCCTTATTGTATTCCGTTGCTTCACTAGTTGCGCTGTCTTTAGCTTCTTTTGACATGCATTAATGCGTCCCGACATATCCTGCCTGACGAGTGAGCGTTGTTACGCAACGCCGAGGAGCTAAAGACGAGAGGCAAGGATACAGGTGAAAGTGGCACGGAGACAAGAAAAATCAAATGTAAAGACATATTCTATCTCGGCGAGACACTGACGATGGAGATGTAGAGAACAACAATGAAGAGGAGAGGCAGAAGAAAGACAGGCTAAGGAACAGATACAGAATTTACTATTGGGTCGATAGCTGGGCGAATTGGCACGGGTGCTTTAACGCAAACTGCGGAACAAGACGAAAGACTAGGCAAGAAATTAAGAAAACATAACTACACAGCGGACGACTGAGTGGCGAGGAAGCTTGCTTCGCGCCATAAACTCTAGACTCGTTCCAAGCTTCGTCTTTTGAAGCGTCTGGGCTTTCAGTGTTGTCTACTCAGGCTTACGCGTCCACGAACGTGAGCACCACTGCAAGATAGAAACGGCAACAATACGGAACGACACTTGAAAGCAGGGAACTTGAGCTCGTAGTTTAGCAAAAGCACCATAGGTTGATAAAATCTAAAAAAAATTGGAACATCCCGTAGTCCTAGATGTTTTAATAACATTCGACGTGATGTGCCGGGATATCAGTCGAAATAATACAAAAGTTCACCGGAAGACTGAGGCTTGAAGTGATCAATGGAAGTTAAACCAAAGTTAACAGAAGTTCAACAGGGATCAACAGAAGTGGTCAACAAGGACTACACCGAAGCCAACGTTCTGACGAGAGGACTTGCGTTTTTTATGGCGAAGGTACGTCCCCTCGTCGAAATGCTGACTCCAGCAACATCTCTTTTTCAACATTTTCTGTTCATTGCGGAATGTCAATGATATTAAAGAACAACTTTTCACCATTATTGCCCTTACGTACTGCAAACCTTTGATGGTGGCCTACATGTAAACGGCATGGAAATTGCCATCACAAATGACCTGTTCCCGCTTAGGCATATTGGCACGTGTACTTGTTTATCTATCACCGGCGACTGCTTTTCACCGGCTCAGAAATGTTAAACGTTATCGCTAGGCACAGGACGCGCCTGCATGTATAAGAAGTTTCTCGAACGTTATCGATGCTTCGATCCGTTGTCTATTGTCCCCAACGCTTATGTAATCTGATTCTATAAGCGACGCCAATTGTGTAGTATATTCTGGAAGACACGCGGGCACGAGGGATTACTCTGGAATCTTCGATGATTCATGTATAAAAGTGGACGCGTATCGCCGCTGATCAGTTTTTTATCGACGACCGATGATTGTGCTCGCCGCTCTTGTTGTAAAGTGAGTTACTTTCTTTGCTGGGCACCGGATCGCCCAATAAAGAATCAGTTTCGTCATTCCCAGTTTTAGCACTGTTTTCGTCAGCGTCACTACTACGTGACAATATGGTCGAGAAATCCGCGATCTTCACTGAAAAAGTGTCTACCACTCATGACATTTAATGTGTCATGACATTTAAGGTGTCGGGCAGGGCCCGACAACGCAACACGGCCGTAGCGGTCCGCTGTCGGGCACCGCCCGACAAGGGGGTTCGGGGGTTAAATTTCGTGGTTTTTCTCACTGCGATTCACGCGAATTCTGTGTATACACGATGCGCCATCTCTTTAGCGATAAATAAACTTTGTTCGTTGAAGTTTACTTCTGTTTGCACTAGGGTGCAGCACAATACTCAGTACGGCTTCTAGATACCAGAGCGTTCTCACTTGCGCGCAGAACAGCACGTTCGCGTGCAATAAACACGATGCGCCATCTCTTGAGGGATAAGTAAACTTTGTTTGCTGAAGTTTACTTCTCTTTGCACTATGGTGCAGCACAATGTTCAGCATGGCTTCTGGATACCAGAGCGTTCTCACTTGCACGCGGAACCACACGTTCGCGTGGTTCGCTGAGAAGCATCACCACTTTTTCATCGCGTGCGTTTTACGGTGGCACATTTAGTGAAAGCTTCTAGAGGTTTCCATTGTCAATAGCTTTATTTTGAGTCGCACACAGCTGCAGAATCATGCTGAGAAAGAACAGCGACACCTGCAGTACCGCCGCAACCTCTTCCAACAGCTGGTGGGTGACCTGAGGGCTAGAGCCAAAAATCGGGGCCCGTCTGCGCGGAAGGAGTGCGAGGAAAGGCTAGATGGGAGGAGCCATTTCATCTACAAGCTCCCAGGCCAAAACGCGCTAGCACAAACGCGTTAGAAACGCGCTAAAAACGCGGTCTTTCGTTAATGTTGGGTATTTATTGCCATCGTGGTGCGTTTGTCCATGTCCGCTTCGTGGCGTAGTGGGCTAACGCCGCGCGCTCGGAAGCGAGGGGTCCCTGGTTAGATTCCGCGCTACGGACACAACTTCGGAATTTTTTTCTCATTTTTCTCAGACTGGTTACACACTACTACTACTACTACGACGGAGACGGAACGGGTGCCGCTATAAGGAGCTTCGCCCCTAAAAACGTGGCCGCGTTTTAAAAGTATTTGAAGGTACATAGCCTATCATGCACACCAGGCGCGTAATCGACGTCATGAGTCATAAAACTACGTGCGCATTTCGTATTAGGTATTAGTGGTGCACCGACGGGGGGAGGGGGTTCGGGGGTTGTAACCCCCCTTCCCCCCTGAGGCCGAGTTCGATACTCTATCCACACTATTACTGACATTCGTGAGTTCTCCCACTCCTTCAGTCACTGACATCACTCAGACGCTGACATCACTCACTGCTGACATGACCGTTTAGGTAAGAGCTTCAACGGATGACCACGTGTACTGCTCTGCAGATCGGCTTCTTGGCCCTATCAAACTATTTCAAGGACTTTCAGTAAAACGCTCAAGAAATAAACATCGTCATCATCTTTGGTGTCATTATTATTATATTATTAGGCATTTTATTTCCTGTTGGATTCATCTGGCTAAAGCAAGGAAATTCCATATATTATTTTATGCAAAGTGCTTGCATAAAAAAAAATTCACCCCGCCCCTTGGCAGGGATCCTGAGTGCGCTACTGTTAGGTATACACTATAAACGGCTATTGACGGCTTGCGAGTTTCCCGGCTGCCTCGCTCTGTTTGTTTCGCATCCGCATCTCGCCGTTCTTTTTATCAGCTCACTTTCTGTCATAAAACACACAGATGTTCACACAGGGAGAACTGACGTCACTAAAGGGAATGTGTAAGGTCAGACCGCGTCGAAAGCAATGACGTGCATCAGTAATTGGCTCACATCCAAAAAAGGAAATTAATGAAGAAAACCCCATTCCCCTACCTCGTCTTACTTTTTTTTTTTAGAGTGAAGCTGTTAAGGGCTCAGTCTTCGATGGTCGCGTCCGGATGTAGACAAAAACTCTCATTGGCCGTATGCTGTTTGTGCGAGTGAAAGCGCGCGAGGGACGCACGCTTTCACGGGGAGCGAACGCATGGCGGAGAGCAAACGCCACTTCTTCCGTCGCGCGAAAGGCCGTGGGGGGACGGGAGGGAGCGATGGGAGGCGTCATTTAGCTGCGGCACCAAATGCGTATCTTGCGACCGGGCGCAAGGGGAACTGGCGACTCAACCTCTCACGTGAAAGGAGGACAGCGGGAAGCCAGCGGGAAGGAGGGAGGGGTTGCGGCTTCTGCTTTGAGAGCAACTTGTACTTTGCGCGGCGCCGGGCGGTCGCGCGCACCGTATCTTGAAAGCAATCTGCAACACGGCTCCTACCTTTGTATGCGCTGTGCTTTCGCCGCTCAGTTTCCGTTGAAGCGATAGACCGCATGAACCTTCGCTCGCGGCTGCTGGCGCGCTTGCTCATGCCAGCGTTTTGACAGCGGTTGTGTGCGGTCACACAAACAACGCGCTAGAACTGTTGTCGACGGCGGCGGCGTTTTGCCCGCGTTCGCACCAAACGCGCGTGGCATTGGTGACGTGTTTATGAAGAACGTGCCAACCTTTACCGTACACCCTATGGCGGTTTACCGTAGCGACCGTAACGCCACGGTCCCTGTGGTCACTCAATAAATGAAAACCACAGGCATCATATATATTTCTCATTCTTTAATAGTTCAAATAAACAATTACACCATCACGTCTTAATAGTTATACTTGGAAATACATTATTCCCACCATAGTACAGCTTGGCTGGTCTTCCATCTCCACCCCAGTGGAAGGGCTGATAACTTGTTTACGTATTTATTTATTCAACTTCATGCAATGTTTGCTTCAGTGTTTGGATTGAAGTTACTCAAAAGCATCGCGAGAAGTTACTGCACATAGCTGCTTACTAGAAACTAGATTCATTAATGCACCCTCTTAGCCGCGTGAATTAAAGTGCATCTTCCTGACAGACTTCAATATCTCTAAATATTTGGGTATACTATCTACATTATACCGGACAGAGCAGGCAATTTTTTCATGACCGTATGTGTAATTTCTCTTACTCCGACATTCAAATTTGTTACCAGTTCAATACAAAAAATATTCCAGAGTGCTATATACATATGCGGGAAAGCACGGAAACCATGAAGCTCTCAAGGTTACAGTTACCGTAAATAGCAAAATTTTATACCTTCCACTTATTGCATAAAGCATCCCATCAAGTAAAAGAAACGAACGTTTCCGCTCAAATCAACGGCCGCATAATTGCGCCCACGTGGCGTACCTGTCGCTAATCCTATTCGCCTCTAGGCGGCGCTGTAGTGGACAAAGGCGCGAACTCTCGTGCAACGCAGCCCCTGTCAATGCGAACGTTCGTGCGAGTAAGTAAATTTGTTTTTATTTTTCTTGGCCTTTGCCTCTTAAACATTGTATCACATCCGTAGGCAGGATTAGGAAAGCGCAACGCTCTGATGAGTTTTTTTTTTTTTTTTAACATGCCCAACGAAACTTGATCAATGAAAGGACAAGCTGAGACGGGGGACTGAGCTCCAATTCTATGAACAAAGAAACTCGGATGAAAATGTTATCTGGCTTTGATGCAGATTGCTAATGAACATTTGTTCTATTACGCAGAAATGTGCAGCGAGAACTATAAAATTATACTGGCACGTTAGACTAACTTATATGAACAAAATTAGGCCACCTGCTCATAAAAGCAGGCAACGTCGTCACGATTCTGCTTTTCAGCCCTCACGCTTGCTCTGCACATCACTCCGGATCTACATTTAACTTTACACTTACACTAATGAGAACCGAGATTATTGAATATAAGTTGAAAATTTTGATCATTTTTTTTTTGCAAGGAGAAAGCAAAACATGAAGAAATTCGTCCAATATGTTGAACGCATTCAGATACCTACACGTGGCTCCATTTTGTACGGAACACACACACACACATGCACGCACATGCAAGAACACGCACACACACGCACACACACGCACACGTGATGCGTTATCCCTGTTCTTGTATAAGAACAGAATAGAAACGAAGTGCACATGTGACCCGCATACTGAATTCAGTTACTTCATTAACAAAAAGAAATCAAAATTTCATTGAGCGGCACGTGTTTAATTTGCTTTGATTAAGCTCACAGAAAGCGTAAGCTTGTTCATAGATAGCCGACCGTGAAATATCCCAGAACTTGCATGAAAGGAAAGGCATTCTGAGCCAACCATGGGCACCATTGGGCTCAGCTGATTTGACGCATAACTGAAGCACACTGTGGTACGAACTCAAAAAACCAAACTTCGAGCAAATTATCTTGGAGCTTGGAGGGAGCTAACTCTGAAATGGATAAATCAATGAACCGTGAAGAGGACGTAGATTGTAGTGCATTAGCGAATGGAGTGCGGGGTGACTAATTGGGGACCATAACAGATTCTAAAGCCGGGTTCAAAATATTCCGCCTGACTTCATCTCCTTTATTTTGAGCAGAAAATGAAAGCAAAGTTCAATGGAGCGTAATTCATTTATATTCGCGGAAAAAGTCCTCTATTCCGCATTCGATGTCATTTGCCAGCATTAACAAGATTTTGCTTTCGAGTACTCCAGGAAGCAGGAAAGTAATGCAGGTTTTATATATGGAGTGATAGTTATTCTAAGTTTACGCTGCTCAGAAGTATTCACGATTTTACTTCCTGAGTTTCATACACGCTGGTTGCACTAAGCAATATTAAGGCCATGGTAAGAGCTATTTGGGCGAGGTTATTCAAATTTCCTATTTCGTTCAGTTTAGTGTAGTCTCAAAGGCCTCATTTGAATATTATTATATTACGCAATTTATAAAAGCACAACTTGTTCGAAATGAAAACAGCCTGCATCAGCAGGAACAAGAAATATCGGAACAAGGTATACACGGAGAAATGTTTAGCTATGCACAAGCATAATAACCCTACTTTAGAACTTTGTTGAGTTGCAACTAGTCGCGCAGGCGCGCAAACTCTTAAGCCTACCACATTTACTCGTGTAATACCCATACTTCTTTTTTTTTAATTTTCACCGCGTGCGGGCATTTGCACGAGGCAGGCTTATGGCTACTCACTGAAGCCTCCAACTGTGCTCAGACTGCTACGCAAATAAATGGAACCGCTGCCGACCGACTATGTACACATTTACAACCAATATCAATTTTTTGAACACGTACTCGTGCCACCTCGCAGTGGCTTGCGAGAATTAACCAGCACGCAAGTGTGCGCGTGAAACTTCAGATTTTCCTACTCCGAAGTAGGTGTGCGGGCCTCATACATGGGTAAGCCTTTACAATATGAAATGTGGTATTCTGTTTGCTGAAGACATTGTCATGTTCATCAATGCCGAAAAAGGCGACCATTACTGAGAACCTAACCGACAAAATCGACGGTTAGGTTCGAAGATTAATATACCGAAAAACTAGGTTCGATGCATACTCATTGTCAGTCAACTTCGAGGTGTAAATAAACAATGTAGGAGGCTTGCGACGTGGCAGTTATGCAAACCCGATATAGAGCAGGGCTCGATAAAGCAACACCATACTCCGCCTCTTTCGTCGTGTTCAGATCATGTCGTTGACTTCAAGATCATGTTCAAGGTAGCAAAAACGCTTTGCGGCATGAACCTGCTCCTCGCAAAAGTGGCTTCAAGTGCTAGGACTTGCCAAGCTGGCTTACACTTTCAAACTGAAACTTTGGTTGTGAATTGTAATGCCCCGATATTTTGCTTTTTCGAAGACTTGCAGGCAATATCAATCATAAATATATTTCTTGTGCTACGCTCATAATCTTTCATCTATAGAATTGCGTGAATGTTCGAACTTCAACACAAGACTAATGCAATGCTTCTGTTTCCGTGTGAAGTAAAAGACACCAGGGTGTGAAGTTCAGTCTCCTTGCAAATTTGATTAGAGCCAAATATGCAGTGCTGCTACGATTTTCGCGTCATGCCTGCCACAGTAATGTATCGTACATCTGGTTCATATACCAGTAGGATTGTTCGAGTACCAGCTGTAAGTCAACAGCGTCTAAGGGAAGCTCTCACTTCTTGCTAACATGCAAGTTGCTCGGCCCAATAGACTTCCAAGAGACTTCTGTTTCTTTAGGAGAGATGGCGCGGCTTGTGAGTCTTCTAAGCGAAACAAGTTCGAAAACAATGCATCTGGTCAAGGTTGTAATTTTAACGCGAGAGCGTTAAAGACCCCGTGTCACAGAAGATTCGGCATCGGCGTCCGCGGCGGAGAAAATTATCCCGAACCACCCCCGACCACGCAGGCCCACCGCGTGGCGCAGAGACGCTCATGAACTAATTGATTTTCTCAAAGTAAAATTCCGTAAGGAAAATCGTAAAGTATGACTTAACAACAACCTACAGACATGATAGCGTCGGACTGCAATTTGAATATGCAATAAAACAATTCTAGTACGAGAAAACTCAAACACAAACCCCTTTTCCAGCATTTCTACCAATCATACAGCAACGCGCCCGAGTAGGTTACTTGCAGAAGCACCATCCAGATGGCACTCGCCTCCTCGGTAGCGTAGGGAGCCTACATGCAAAACCGCATTCCATGTATAGGCTCCCTGCGGCAGCCTAAAATGGCAGCGGCGCGCAGAGCCGAAAGGTGTAGAAAAAAAGCTGCAGTTGCCGAGAAATAAAGTTCTTGCCATGCCATCCCATGCCGAGAAGCCTGACTGTTACAAGAGCACTGCACGGGCCGATTTTTTCAGCCCGAGCCCGGCCCGGGCCCGGTTTTACGTTGGGCGGCCCACCCGAGCCCGACCAAAAGTTTTATCGCGAGATCCAGGCCCGGGAAATATTCTACGTTACCCGCCCGGCCCGCCACCCCTTTACCTTAGGCCCAAGCCCGGCTCGAGCCCGGCTCGAAATCGGCCCGAAATCGGCTCGAAATCGGCCCGAAATCGGCCCGAAATCGGCCCGAAACCGGCCCGAAACCGGGCCGAGACCGAAAAAGACGTTTTTCAGAGTAGAGACGCGCGAGGATAACTCGATGCACGTTACATGCACACCACCAGAAAGCACGAGCCCGGCCCGGGCTCGCGTCAAAAAACCCGAGCCCGGCCCGGGGCCGGGTAAAAAAATGCCAGGCCTGCGCGACACTCGCAGCACAGACACAGCGTACGCTAGACGAGCGTTTCGACAGTACTACCTAGTAATTTGAGTGAATGCGTCAGGAACGCCCTTGGGACGCCGTCGCGCGTGCAAGCCCGACGCGTTCCATCGCCGATGGCTAGCGTCGTTCGGCCCAGCCAAGCGGCCGACAATGCAACTACGCCTGTCACATTCGCTCCCATTGCAACGCGCCCAATCTAGCGTAATCAACGTGACCCCGAGCGTCCGTCGGTATGTTAGCGCCATCTAGTTAAGGCGGCAGCAAAATTTACAGTGTCTAAAAGGTTGCGTTTGCCAGCGCCTTAACTAGATGGAGCCACCATACCGGCGGAGGCTTGGGACCGCGTTGTTTGCGTTCCGCGTCTGAATCGCATCTCGTCGTCTGCGCCTGCATAGGGCGCGTTTATAGAACATATCTTCGCCCTCGGATAGCAAGCGCTTGCGTGGCTCAGTAGTTGAGTATCCGCCTCCCACGCAGCGGGCCTGGGCTCGATGTCGGCCGAGAGCGGGTACTTTTGTTCGCATGCGATGACGGCTACGCGGCGGCGGCGGCGGCATCATCGCGACCCGAAACGGCTAGTGGAATGAGCCCATAACAGCTTACGCTGTAAAAGCACATGCCGTACCCGAGCCCGTGAATAAACGGCACTACCCGGCCCGGTACACGGGCCAGGCCGCGCCCGGGCTTTCGGGTAAGCCCGAGCCCGTGCAGTGCTCTAGCCTGACAAGCATTCATGGATGTTTGAATGCTATCGCGTTCCACGGTTAAAGTCGAAGCTTAAGCGTCCTCCAAACTGTTTTATCCTTGCAGCTGCTCTAAGGATGTTGCATACTGTAGCGAGAGCTACATTGGCCGTATTCTCGCCGTTTCGCTGTGGCCGGTGGCCGCACCGCGAGCTGGGACGTTTCCTAGCAACAGCCGCAGCTGGCAGCGCCGCTCGCCGCGCCATCTGGCATGACGTCAGAGGAGCAACTGGTGAAACCGCGTTGCAACAACACAGGAGGAGCCGGCGTCGCATTGTATACATAGAAGGGGCGGCTCGGTGGGATTCGTCGGCAGATATGGAAAGTGAGTCGGAGAGACTGAAAGAAGCCAGGCTTCGTCGTCAGATTCAGATGAGGATAGCACCCGAAACGTGTTCAAGGCACTGGACGACAACCCCTTATCCTCCCGGCTCACCAACCATCGGGCCGTCTTTGTGGCAATTGAGATACAACAAATAAAGACTTTCAAAATAAATGCGTTACGCTTTAAAAGTGTCTAGTCTTTAATGTAACCATAACTTAATGAGAGGTAACAACCAAACTTAAACACTCAGACGTATCAAGCTAAACGATAAAGTTGTATCCGTAGAGAGAACCAAGCTAAACAATAAGATTAACTGTACCTCTCGCTACGCACACCCCGGCATAACTGAGTTAAGCCACAGCCAATTTTATTGCGATAGCAATTGTATGGAAACTCCAAAGCGGATTTCTACCGTCGGCGTCGTCGTCGCCGTGAGGTTCCGTATGACGTCAACGGTGATGAAATCGTCGCCGCGCTCCGGACGCTGTATGTGCGAGTGAAAGGCTGCGAGGGACGCGCGCTTTCACGGGAGTGAACGCGCGTCGGTGAGCAAACGCGCGTTCTGGCCGTGCTCCGTGAAGGGCTGCAGCATTAAGCATCTCTTTCCTCCTTTACAATCACCATATATAGAGAGCAAACGCGACTTATTTCGTCGCGCGAAAGGCCGTGGGGGGACGGGAGGGAGGGAGGGAGGGAGGGAGGGAGGGGAGGTGACGTTTAGCTGCGGCACCAAATGCGCATTTATATAAAAACGTTGCGAGGCGAGAAGGTGAGTAAGATTTCCGACGCAGCTCGACGAGTGTCCCATTCTGATCTCGTCGAAAACCTCCGAGCCTGCCCCCAGAGGCACCGGCTACAGCCACCAACGACGCCCGCGTTCGGTGCGAGCGCCGCAAAACGCCGATGGCGTCGACAACAGTTCTGCGCGTTACTGTCGCTGCTGCATGTTCCAAGTTTATACAGCTGATAAAACTACTATCCTTACTCCGTATAGCTCTCTACTAATTTGCTATCGCAATTGATGCCTCGCCTTTCGGGTGAAACTGCGACTTTTTTTTTATCTATCTCTACATAATAACTGTTTAACATAAGGCTGCTATAATTTAAGCCGAAACTCAATGACATGTTTCTTGATTAAAAGAATAGGCTCTTAAATTAAAAGTCGCAAGGTGTGATGGAAATCACTTGTTAGTTTTGCTGCTTGAGCCAGTCGCCGAAATTGCTGCTGCCGCATTTCATTAAGACGCTCTATTATTACCAGGGTTGTTACGGCGAATGAGTAAGCTACCGTGCGTTGAACATTAACGAAGCACCGGCTCCATGTACTATGTAGAGCGAAGAATTCGACGTATTCGCGAACGTGTGCCGTAATACAGTTGTGCGCAGTTGGGAGTATTCTATCGTCGATGTGAATGCGACTACTTGTGCAAAAAGCGTTATATTTCTGGTTTTCATAGTTTTCTAAAAACACAAGATCACTCACGAAGTTTATGTTTTGCGGAAATATATTTCGCTGAAGTAAAATCGCATATCATTGGTATTGTGTGCGCGTAAAAAGTCACGTATTTATACCCTGTGTTCCTGTGTTCTTTTATGTACACTATTAATTTTGTTTCCCATAAGCTTAAGTGTCACGTGTTTCAAATATGTTGCACTGCGTATTGCAGCCTACACGGTACACGATTAAGGTGTTCCACTTACTTAGTTAAACCTATGTGGAACGATATAAGCAGTTATATAACGTAACTGTGGCAAGCATCTCCACGGAAGGAAGAACTGATCCTTAAGGGTATTTGTGCAAGACATTTCGTTTTCTTTTATTTTATTCGCCGTCTCTAAGGCCGGTGAATATTTGGCAATGTATAAGACCTAGTGGGTTATCACGGCGTAGGAAACCCACTGAGACTGGTTTATGGAGTATCTCAAAGAACCACGTGTGCTAATGCTGCCTTTAACGCTGCCTCCTCCCACAGAACGCCTTCCTTTTATTGCGATTGCAATTATATACACACTACAGGCGCATTTCTTCCGTCGTCCAGAAACATGCGCATCAAGATGACAAAACAGGCAGCTGATTTTTAAAAAAATTATTGTTATAGTACAGGTATCCTATATACCAGATATTTCAGCGAACACTTTCAAACATTTTTAAATGTTGCCTGTTGCAGATAGCACAATTCTAGTTCGTGAGCTGGTCTACTCGAAGAGGCGGACATTTCTGGCACAAAAAATTGAAATGCATAATCGAGGAATTAAGAAAAATTCACTAATTCACTTTCGCTAATTACCTTATCGCCCATATTGCAATTTACACATTGTAGCCGTGGATTTCGCAAGGCGATCGGATCCACTTGGAACGAATTCTCAGGATGACACCAGTTTCGAGACATTAATTCCCGAACTCTGCGGATAAATGCATTGGCGTTCCAGTTACTTTTGTCCTTCAATGCATAAAACGACGTTTTGTTAAGAAAGTGATTTATTGTACATTCAGTCACCTTGACTTTTTTTTTCAGCCACGAATTGAATCACGGGTTCGCAGCAAATACAACAGTTAATTATTGGCTGCATGCGTTACCAGGCTGGGAACAAAAATACATATGCCGCCAATGCTCCAGGAAACCCACAAGTCCCAAAAAATATCTGCGATCATGGTAGTGCCTTCAGCAAAATAATCCATCTCCCTCTGTATCCATCCACCTCTATCCATCTTATCTCCATATCCATCTATTTCCACGCAGTACTCAGCCCATTAGAGAGAACTTAAGCAGCATTCAGTAGACGGGAAGTTCAATTTACATGAAAGTCGACATGCCTTGGTCTTTAAATGCGTCAGCATTTCTATGGTTACCCAACGAGAACGAGCCAGTCCGTCCTTCGCGTAAGACGATCGCTTTCAAGATAGAGCCATCAGCCAGAAGAAGACGACGACGACGAACGCGCGAGCAGTGGCGCGAGCACGTCTCTGTGACCACGTGATGCGTGCAATCAGGCACGCACTAGGCACACCTTTAGTAAGCCAGAACCACGGCCGCTGGATAAAAAAAAGGTGACCTTTTTTTTATCCAGCGGCCGTGCCAGAACTGTGGAGCAGCCGTGGCTTCAGATCGGAACGTCATCAGCGCACTCGGCACCGCCACCTGCAGTAGTTTGCTTACAGCATCAGTTCACGTTGCGCCGCCTTCCGCAGAAGTTCGAGTCGCCGCAGCGCTGTCGCGTTTGCCGTAATGGCACCAAGAGTCCAAGACGACCGCAGCCGCTGAGCAGTGCTAGGATTACCAGCAATGTTGAGTGTGAGCACTTAACACCACGTCGTTACTAGGAAATGCTTACGCATCATTCGTATAACTCCCTGAGGAGATTCTACGTAATTTTTTTTCATTGGCACCAATTGACACAACTCACAAAAACAGGTCGCGTACAGACGTGCATGCCGTGTGACTGTATAGACTACTAGGTGCCAGGTATGAACGCGAGAAAAATTTTTGAAATGTTTCCACTTAATAGAATGACATTGCACACGACGTAACAAAATATCTGGAACGTTTGTTCGTATATTCGATGAAAGTTTTATTTTTTCAGATTAAATCTACATTACAAATATGCGAAAATTTGTTCCAGTGAAATACCAACTGTAGGGAAGAGTCAGGACGAGTGTTCAGGAAGAGTGTTCCACGTACCTGAACCTACTACTTGGAACATTAAGTATGTGCGACATTGCACGACATACTTCAATATGGTTCCAGTTACAGATGTGTGGAAGGATGTTCCCGGCACTAGGTCGATGGATTTTGTTGTGGTTGAGAACTTGTTGACGGTGAACTTAAAAAATAAGTTTACTATTACGTGAGACGCTATTTATTTTACTGTCGAATTCCGTTCCATAAGTAATAAGAAGTTATTTGTAAAATGTTTCACTTACTTGGTTGAACTTAAGTGGAACTTGATTAAACGTTTACGGGCAATTTCCTTTGTCTGCTTATTCAGCAGCGTGCTCTCCGTCTCAACATGCATCTTTACGCTACCTTGTTGGTGGCCTTGCCCTTTTATGCTTCTCGTGTTTCTTGCCTATCGTAAGGGTTCTGCGCTCCCGACTTTGCTGGTAGATGATCTTCTTCTTCGAGTTCCACATTAGGAACGTATTTTGTCGTTTGTCCAATAGATTTTTCTACTGCTAGTCTGCTGATTGCGATAGCCAGTTGGTAAAAATATCCCCATTTTCGTTCAGAGCGCAGTCGTCGGCAGCGATTCCCAGTTCCACCAGGCGCATCACGCGAACTTGCGTGTACTAGTGTAATCTCAAGCGCTTGCTGCACGCTTTAGTGTGGAGGTAATTTCTTTAGGTCCATTTTATGTCACAACAAGTGCGCGCACTGCTGTGAAGCCTACAGTATGCCTGGCATCAGGCAGAAAGACGCTTGGTTGACAGGGCCGTTCACCGAAATTTAAGCCCACCTTGATTGGCTGCCTTGATTGTAAGATAATTGGTCGCGATTGACAGAAACGTACTCTCAGGCTAGACGCAGAATATTCGTCCGCCTAACATTCTGGCGAGTACTGCACCTGCTTTGCCAAACCTTGTCAAACATTCCAACGTGCTGTACGCTTTTGACGAAGAAGGGTGAGAAGTCCATGTTCATCGAATTCTCTCATCAGAAGACCTGATGTCAAGGTACCTGTTGTCACTGTACTGGAAGAATGAGCGATGGATATAATGCGTAGCTACGTATCTGTATCTGGCATCACATGGTCGATGTTTCACACGGTGTTACTTAGTTTCAAATACAAGGGTCTCTGCAGGTCGAACGGCAGATCACGCAACTTCTATTGTGCGGTGAACACACCTCAGGAAATGTCGAAGTTAAAAGTGACGGTGTTGGAGCCGAGGACTTAGTACCGTCACTGCTGTCATCATCATCATTACCACCATGATCACCATCCTATTTTATGTTCACTGGCAGGACGAAGGCCTCTCCCAGCTATCTACAATCTCCAATCACCCCCGTCTTGCGCTAGCTGATTCCTACTTGCGCCTGCATATTGCCTGATTTCATCACCCCACCTAATTTTCTGCCGTCCTCGACTGCTATAGCTGGTTAGAATTTAAGAATGCAGCGGCAACTAATCGGCTTTCAAGCTCGGATAACTTGTGTCGATGCGCTCACTAATTACGTTCGCTCACTGCCATGACGTCATTACGGTGACAAATTTCCCCTATTATCGTAGTGCAGGAAAGCATATTTTGGATGCATAGAAGGCACACGCAGGGTAGTTTTGTGGGAAGCTTGTACGGATGCCTTAGGTTTCACAGAGTATAGAATCTGAGCATACTATTTACAAAGCCAAGGGCTAATGGCTCCTCCAGCAGAAACCTGCGCTGTACTCTTCTACCTTGGTTCGTCACTTTGACACCACAGGGCATGTGAACTTATAAGCCCACCCGCCGTGGTTGCTCAGTGGTAATGGTGTTGGGCTGCTGAGCACGAGGTCGCGGGATTGAATCCCGGCCACGGCGGCCGCATTTCGATGGGGGCGAAATGCAGAAAACACCCGTGTACTTAGATTTAGGGGCACGTTAAAGAACCCCAGGTGGTCCAAATTAATCAGGACTCCCCACTCATAAGGCGTGCCTCATAATCAGATGGTGGTTGTGGCACGTAAAACCCCATAATTAATTTTTTTAATTAACACACAAGCCCACATGCCATCGTTTCCTCTTTAGAGGCTTTAACTAGGGTTCAACTCCGTTGCTGCCTACAAGTACATGTGAGGTGTAGAAATTATTTTATGAGAAAACTGCTTGACGGATTTTAATGACGTACATTGCATTTCAATTAAGAAAGTTAACTCTAGTAGCTGTAGAAAGCGAGATAATGATTTAAAAGCTAGAATGTCTATAATCTAGAAATTCTCTAAAATTGGTGTGTCTAAAAAAAGCAAAAAGTTTACAAATCCATAACCTAAAACAGATATCGCAGTTGTGCACACTGCTTCCTTTAGAAAAATTAAAGGGAGCAAAGTTAACTGGGAATTTATAGCTTACATGAATTTGCTGTTATGTTTACAAGAAATTTAGAAACGTCGTACTCACAAATTAGTGGTGCATTACAGAGGGTGGTGTAATACATCACATTTGTCCGCTATAGATTTATTATTAGGTCCACCTTTCAGAATTCTAATATATTTTTTTCATTGCTGAGTTAGAGTTTCAAACATGATAAATTTGTTTTTAAAAATTTTCAATTTCTAACTTTATTTTTACGAAAAAAAATGGCGCCCTAAATAATAAATCCGCTTTCTGCACTCATTAAATTATAACCTCCTAATATAAATGTAATAAATCTCATCAAATTCGGTGCACTAGTTGCCGAGGAAAACGATGTCCCTTTTCTCATGTATTTATCAAGAGTCCCCAAATTAGAGCTTAATGTTAGGACCTCATTCATGCTTCGAAGCAGGGCCCTTAGGGCGATGTTCAAACGGTCGCCACATGCAGAGGCAATGCTGTATAGATGTGAACCTTTGCAGTAAGCTCACATACATACCGGTTAAGTTTACAGTAAACATGCAGAAGAATTCTTAAGTGTCCGTCTAGTTACCGAAATTAAAGCTATCCCTTACAGAGCAGGAGGAATCTGTAGCAGCCTGTGACGAGTCTTGTCAGTGCTGATGACCTTTATGTAAATTTTGTGAGGATTCAGTGATTCGCCTGAGTGCTGCGGCATCATCTAATTAGTGCAGGTAGAAGTTCTTCTGGATATTACGGATCACGGATTGCGGAGTTCTTGATGAATGTCTGCCCACAGTTTGCATAAAGCTTGAGCAGTTTCTTTTTTTGCAGCAACGTTAAGATGCTCCGGCCACCAAACACCCTTCCTTGAACTGAATCTACCATTACTCGAGAACTTCTTTATCATCACGTAGTGTTTTGATACAAAATATCAAAGAGGTGCTTTTTAACTTCATAAGTACTTTGCGCAGTTTTCATGAAGTGGTTACAAAAAAAAAATGCTCTACATATATGCCTTCTACTAGGTCTCCCCATGCCGTCGGGTCTATTTCTCAGGACAGGCTTTTTGTCACGTCTTACCTTTTATTTCTCTCAATAGTCCTGATAAATTGTCGTGAGTTAAAGAATATTCATGTGAACGTGCACACGCATACATGCACACATACGCAAACGCACACCTTTATTTGTTGCAAATGAATTTACTTCAATGAAAAAAACGTAAGTATTCCTTTACACTTCTAGGGATGGTAAGATCGACTGGAAATCCCTTCATGAACCACGTCCTTGGCGGCAGCTTATTATTTCCACTGACATTAATTATTCATTCAGTGCAGCTAATACTAGTGTCTTTGTCAGCGAATAATAAAACACTGGCTTTGTGATTGCTAACTCATAACTAGTAAGCCTTAAAATAGTAAAAAAACATTCACGGCACCGTAGAACTTTTGGCAACGTAACTTTATTTGCGCATTACCTTAAAAAATACTTAACAGTTTCTACAGGCCGTGGTGCCAACATGTTCACAGCTGTGATAATGCAAACGAAAAACAGCGCACACGACATTTCATTCGGTTGATCGGTTTCAAAGCACCAACTATGTACTTAATATTAAAGAAAGCTCCAAGCTCTCTAATTTTCCGTCGTCTCCAGCGAGCGATTGGCCATTGCACAATTTACCTTTCTTCAACTCAACTATTTTGTAAAATTCGAAAGCATCGTTCTAGCTGCATGATTTGCAATCGCATATGCCTAATGAGTTGACGGCACGCTCAACAACATAATACGACATGATTACTAGCGTAAAAAGGCAGGGACTAAAGAAAGAACGCGTTTCCCATGTTCTTTCTTTAGTCCCTGTTTTTTTACGCTAGTAATCGTGTCTTATTGTGCTCGTTACCAACTAGCCCCACTTTCTGCCTTAACTATGTCGCTCATCAGCATCACATAAAGGTAGCTGACGTTACCTTCCTTGCGTATAACTGTTCCAATTGACTAGCATTTGTTTGAACACGAGTGCCAATATTTATGCGTCTACAGTGGAGATAACGAAAAACAATCATCGGAATAGTTACTGAGCTTATCAATTAAAGGACCCACATTTCTTAGTATATTAGAACAAAGAACGTTTGCGGGCCGCATGCACCATTTTCTGCAAGGAGCTAGTGCTACTAAACTGACGCTGAAGGTAGCACGGTTCAGTTTTCGAACACGGGGACACCGACGCCTAAACACGAAACGTACAACAACCTCGCGCAACTTCTTGTAAGTTGCGTACGTTTTGTGTTCGCATGTTACTGCCCACGTCTGGGTAATTTTACAGCAGCGCAACATAAGCATCAGACCATGTCGTAAAATATTAGCTCCTGACAAAGCCCTTTTAGAGTACAAATAAGTTTCCTCAACCTTACCGTAGTCTGCTTGGCCAATGATTCCGGGTAAGTTCCAAATCCAAGTGCATGCGATAAAAGCGACACTGCGATAACAAACACCTTGATTGAACCGAGATTCCGTAGCCATTTCGGCGATTCACAACACCGGCGTGCAGCAAGACGGTTATTCCGGACTGCGGAGATATACGCGATGCTAGAAAGTTTCCTGAAGAGACACAAGCCGAAAGCAAGCGCGCTGTTCGATCGGGGAAGCACAAGGTTCTCGGCCGGAGCTGTTCGCGCGCCGGCGCGCAGAGTCGAAGTGAGAGTCCGCGCCGCTCTTCGATCGCAGCGCCCCCCAGCGGAAAGCGAGGGCGGGGCCGGTCACGGAGTGTGTCGTCACGAGGAAGGTGGTGCCTACACTTTGCTACGCTTAGACTTATCGTCCTGCTGGGTTCGTTGTTATTAGCGCGAAATAAGCAGGTAAAACCGTGGTTTCGCACTTAAAACTCTCTGTCAAATCATACCGCTCGTTTTTTTTTTCGTTTTTTTTTTTTTTGGTTTTTTCAACTCGCAGTATCGGCTTAACACGTGACAACTGAGATTCAGCGTATTGATGAAGAACGTTAGGAATCGAGAACTTGCGTGGGATTGGAAAGAATGTTTTGGGGTGATATGTGCCATCAAAGTTATGTGGGTGGTATCAAACTAGCTGGGCGGGATGATTACAACCTTTACTGAAAATTACTTTACAAGTATTCTAAGAGCGTTAAAAGTGCATTTCATGAACCACGTACGATGTTTTCCCGATATCCTGAAAGAACTGAACGTTCAACAAAACTGACATCTTGAGAGAATAAGGAGCATATTATGGGTGAAATAGTGGCAAAGCGTCAAGAGCGTTAGTTACATACTTGCTTTAGAAACAATTCATAGGCCACAATTTCTATTGTGAAACTTCACACTTTTCCTTACGTAAGAAATGCAAATTAGCTCGCATTCAAGTTTTCAGGACGTCAATTTTCTAAATCTCCCTGCCCCAATTTTTATCACCGAGCCTAGATAGTATGCGAGCGTAGTTTTTAAACGTGGCGGCATGGCGCGAAGTGCTGGGGGTGCCACCTGGTATTGCAATACAATGCCGTGTGTCACGCTAGTGCGCGGAATGGCGTTATTCAGTAGCGGTTTACGAGGATCATTACAACACATGAAGTCGGAGGCAATAGTATCCATCAACTCAGCTAATAGCCTTTTTTGTACAAAAAATTAACAACATAAACCTGAAATGTAACAAACATGGGCGCACTATTTCAATGGTTCGGAAAGCGAACCGCTCACTCTTCCTCGCGATCCGCACCAATCGCGACAAAGCAAGTGGACGATTCGCCTTCAGAATTATTCTATGACCGTGGCCCAGGATACATGCTTTCAACGAAGGGTTCAGTTATATTAGTGGAAATGGTGCCAATTATTTCTTTCCTCAAACGTGATATTGGGCAGGAACGTTCTTGTATGTTTATACTTTCTACAAAAGAAAACTTACACTGACCACTTTTCGAAATGCCTTGTCCTTCTTTCTTTCTCAAGTTGTGCACTTCGGGAATGTTATCATAATGATTTTCCTTGAGTTCCATGATTTACGTAATAAGTTTCGGAACATCGGAAAACATCCACAACGTCAGCCCTGCAACAAAGCACACAATTGTTTTTCTCCATCTTTTGCTGCATCGAGGATGGAGGAAGGCGCAGGACTGAAATAATATGGAGAGTTATTGATACTACCTGCTCGTTTATGGAACCTGTTCTATTCTCCTATTAAAGGCAGCTCCAAGGACACGACGATCGTATCTCATCGATATAGGTCCCACCAGTATCAAAGATCACCAAAGATCGTGTTGCTCCTCCGCATGCAAAATGTAGGCCCTTTGTTTGGACTGCGGTCTTCGCTTTATGGTCAACAGAGAAAAACACCAGCAATATAGCTTATGAAGGAACGAACCAACGCAGGAGACAGTACACGCGAAGTTGCGTGCATTGGTTTAATTATTTGAGCCTGCTTCTCCGGGAGCGTGCTTCGGTGTAATCTCTATACCTCAGTAATGCTCTGACACATTGTTAAGCCTAAAGAGAGAGAGAGGGCAAGGAGAGGAAAGGCAGCGAGGTGAACCAGACGAGCGTACGGTTTGCTACCCTACACTAGGGGTAAGAGAAAGGGTGAATTGAAAGAGGAAAAGAGCGAGAGAGTGAGTACTGAGTACAGGTGGGACGATGTACAAGGACACTGTAAGCGGTCTCTTAAACCGTCCCGTTAAGGCTAAAGCTCGTGCAATTTAAGTATGGAGAGAAGCGACAACGCTATTGAGATGTGACAGAGAGAGACGGGGGCAAGGAAATGCGGGGAAGTTGGCTTGGCTTTCTGCAGTTTGCTATACCCTTCAGGCAAGCGTGTCTACCTACGGGTATTCAAGTGTGTCACCTTCAGGCATTGCTGAAGTGCTTGTATGGCATTCTGGACTGATGAAGCCAGACTCCGCGGACTTTTGATTCGATAATAGGTTGATCGTGCGGCGTGCTCAAGGCGCGCGCGAGAGTCTGACTTTGTTCTTCGGAGCGGGAGAAATGGCGGACGGGCCTGCAAAATGCCTCGAGCGACCAGCCGCGCGGCAATTCTGCGTGTATTCGTGGGCTCCTTTCACACTCGGAAAAACACATTTATGTAGCACGTATTGAGCAACAGAAAGCTGTATCGACAGTTTTTCATGTTGCTCTACAATTTTCTTATTGACACTTTGATAATTAGGACACTACTTCTCGATTTAGATAAATCATTACAATTAGCCAATTAATTCTCAGTAACGAAAAAATTACTGGCGGCTACTCCACTCTACTGGAAACAATACGCACTAGGTTTGCTTCGCGTAACGCCGTTCCTCTTTTTTTTAAATCGTGCTGCGGGACAGCTGGGACACACTGTATATATATATATATATATATATATATATATATATATATATCGAGAGAACGAGAGAGAGAGAGACCGGTGTGGATCAGATAACAAACGGGGATAGCCGATATCCTAATAGACGTTAAGACAGAAAAAAATTGAGCTGGGCAGGCCATGTAATGCGTAGGATGGATAATGGTGGGCCATTACAGTTACAGAATGGGTACCAAGAGAAAGGAAGCGCGGTCGAGGGCGGCAATAAACTAGGTCAGGTGATGAAGTTGGGAAATTTGCAGGCGCAAGTTGGGATCAGCTAGCGCAAGACAGGGGCAATTGGAGAGTCCAGGGAAGGCCTTCGTCTTGCAGTGGACATAAAAAGGCTGATGATATATATATATATATATATATATATATATATATATATATATATATATAATACGCACTGTCAAGCACAAGGTTTTAAGCCAAGCCCCTTGCACCCTTTAGTATGACGGGAACAATCTAATTTCCGCTTCTCGTCATTTCCAGTGTTGCCTAATTTCGCTCTTCTGATTTAAATCTAATACTTACTCGTCAAATATTTACATTCACTGAGTTAGGCTGTGCTGGGGCTTTCTTTTTTTTTTCTTTGTTTTTTATAGCGATTAACCAAAACATAACGACAGAACTCGCGCGTCTGAAATACTGCACGACGAGATTCCATTATAACAAGCACGCGGTGATGCCGTACTGTACGATGAGCCGATCTTATCATGTCGAGTCATTATCCTATCCGTTATTACGGGCAACCCAGCGAAGGTCGCAGCCACTCAGCCACTCGGGCAGATCGTTTTGAATGTTCAGCTATGCTACTGGTTTAGAGAGATGACCTGCCACGGTATACATGAGTGGCTATGGCCTCGCGCTGCTGAGTTCGGGGTCGCGGGGTCGATCCCCGCCGCGGCAGCCGCATTCTGATGGGGACGGAATGCACAAATGCTCGTACACCGTGCATTGGGCTTGCGTTAGGAAACCCCAGGTGGTCAAAATTTTTCCAGAGTTTACCACTACGGCGTGCCTCGTAATTATTCCGTGAATCTGGCACCTAATATCTCACATTTAATCAATTGACTTTAAGCTACGCAAGAACGAAAGACTGGCCTGCATTGTCCTGGATGCCGATGTCTCTAAATGTGTTTAATTAATAATAATAATGAGGCAATAAATAATTTAAATTATTTAATAAAGTTCGAAGTCAATCAGTTTTCAGAGTGATTTTCCGTAAAGGCCCCCAAAGACATTGTAATCATACTATAACGAAGCAACGCACAGCAGATTTCAAGCAGTACATCCAACCCTGTCCCTGCCGTAACGTGAAAAACTATCCTAAATGTTTTGTACAGCTGGAGAGAAATAGTAAAACTATAAAGAGCGGTCTCTACAGAACGCCACTGCTGCATTATTAATTCCCGAGAAAAGGCCTGCGCCGGAAAAGAAAGATCGATAACGTCAATTTTACTCCGTTCCTATAGCGCTTTTGCGCGTAACGATCATCAACATGCGAAACTGACATTCTCGCTTCGCGTACCTCCACATAATCTTTTAGCACATCTGGTACGTGCGATGCAGATCTAGTGACTCTTCCACGATCGATAAAAGCTTGTTGGCAAATGCGTTCGCTTTCCAGTCGCTTTCACTGTACAGCGATTGATCAATTTATACCCCTGCCTCTCATGACTGAGCCGAACACACGAACAGAACCAAATGCGTGGGCACTTGCCCTGGGTAAAAGATAAGCACAACGTATGCACCATGCGTGTGTACACGTTCCCAACGTGTGTACGCTCAATATAACTGCTAGGGTACACTTCCTGCCATAGACCGCCTAATTGGGAACTATGTTTTCATTCGCCTGCATGTAATCCAACGACAACAACGACTACAACAGCAACCTTAAACTAAAAGCGAATGTTTCATGACTGAGCAGAATGTAACGACATGGATTGGAATAATGATGGCACGGGACGTCAGTTGTCTCGTACCTTTTTTTTTTTTGCATTCGAATAGAATGATCACATCTTCAATACACGTTAACGTTGTTCCTATTATTATTTGGAGGGAAAAACACAAATTAGAATGTCGGGTGCCAATTACCAACTGCCACCGGGAGCGGCACGGTGCCCGAATGCCTAAAGGCGCAGAAGGTAAACGTGTGCATAGACTCAACAAACGCAACCAAACGACAAGGGAGATGGAATAGATGTGTGCATAGGCGCACCGGGGCATTCGCTAAGATACTCACTCACATACGAAAACGCACTCACAAACACACGCGCCGCATGCAGTCAGGCGTCTTCGACATGGCATTTTGAAGTCAAAATTGGGTGTGCTGCGTTAGCAGAAAAGCAAAAAGAGAATAGGGACAAGCAGACGAAAAGGTAGTGAATTTCAACTATACGCCTGTTAGGATTGCTACCCTACACAAGTGGAAAAGGTACAAGAGGAGGAGAGAGGGTGGCAGCCACTAGCAGTGACGGATATAAGCCCGGCAGCGAAGTGTATATGTTATCCTAACCGTGGGATGCAAACTGTAGGATACTAATGCGATCATGCGTAATGCCAGACTTTCCGAATTATCAGCCTGTCGTCGTGACAAGGAGGTAAAATTAGGCGCTTCCGAAGACAATTGCGGTTTTTTATACGATGGAGAAAATATTGTTTATAATAATTTGTTCCGAGATTCCTTCTAAGCTTTTCTGCTACTCGTCGTCGTCTTCCCACCTGAAAAACGTCGGTTTTAGAATACTTCTTTTATGTACACATCTTAATGAAAAAGTTCACTGTGACGTCATAAATATAAAAATGTCACTGCACGTAAGTGTTACAGGACGAGGTCGCGAAGTAACAACTGTCATGGGGACCTCCTATCCATATAGTCTTTTGAGGACACTAAATGTCGACATGGTTATCGCTGAGGCCTATTAATTTTGTGTCTCTCGATCTGTAATGAATGATTCGTGTGCGTTGACTGCTCTTGCTTTTGTGCGATTATTTTACTCAAACTGACATTTAAATTTGCTTTAGTTCTAACAAGCTGCTTCCACTGTCTGCTTAAAGGATGCGTGAAAAGACATGGAATAAGAAAACGGGATATCACGTTTTCAACCACTGGTGCTTTTTCATCAGCCCTCTAGACGAGAACATCATTATCTTGTGTGTGTGTGTGTTCTCGTTTCCTCAAAATAATGAGACAGTACACGCCATTGTTTCGAAGTGCAGACGATGGCATTCCACGAGCAGCCGAAGCGATTTTCTTGCGCTATTGTTTTGGTGTTTCCTTTAGAATTTTTAGCAGTTTCGAAACGTTGCTTTTCATAGAAACTGTGCCAAATTTTCTCGAATTTTTCTTGTAATGACGCTTTATAATTATTGAAAAGAAATCCACAGTACCGCGCAAGATCTGTTACGCTGCTTTTGACATTAAACGCAGTGTCTATTTTTGTGAGTTTATTTTAATATCTTTTTTTTGTACAGCATTGCATGGATCGCGTGCCTTAACTGCTCAGTATTCGGGATGAAAGGGACATTCAGCACTGCATTTTCTTTGGTGTAACTGTCGTCTAAATTTGTAGCAGTTGGTGCTTGATTTTCATAATTCGTTCTTTTGAACATATTATTTACATTCCCCATTCAATACCATCACGCTTCGCTTATCATGAGTTATTGGCTCTTTAAAATGAAGGCTTTACCAAAATTTTGCGCGAACATACAAACCTGAAATCTGTGCCACTAATCTCGCCTGACATCTGCAATGACTGCCATGTACATGGCATGTCCACATTGCAAGCCTCATTACAAGACTCACAAGAAGTTTTGTTTAACCATGAACAACCGAAAATCTCCTTGTTTAATCACGCCCGGTAATTCTCAATTACCGTTGAGTGAAATGATTGAAGCATTGACTGGTACTGACCGATGCGAATGCTCATGACTATGGCGCAAAATTAAAATTTCGCTGACACGTGACGCCTTTACGAGAAGCGCGCACTTTTTTAAGTGAGTACGCGTTCCGAAAGCAGGTAAAGGCCATCTAAAAGGACCGGTTTTCTTACAGGTTTGAGAAATTATGTTCGTTAAAAAGGAAGTGTTGAGATAAATATTGAGTAGTAGCGTTAAGATAAGTAACTTTCACGTTCAGATACGTAAGATGCATAACTAAAATACGCAACCTTAGCACATAAAGAGGACTCCGGATAAACGAATCTCGGTTAAATTAAAATTGAAGATGACCGGAACAAAGGCATAAGTTTTAGTTACCCCCGCCCCCCCATTAGACCCAACGTTTCCAAAATTTCGGTTTAATGGACTGCTCCTTTAGAAAAAAAAAACTTCGGTGAAACGAAACAGGAAACAAAACAACCATCTACTTGATCGGCCGTTATACAGAATATGAAACAGGAAAAGTACGACAACCTTGTTAAATGGGTACATTAAATAGCCAAGAAAGTAATTCCGTCGAGTAATTGCAGGCAACTTAGGGCAAATTAAGGTGTCGAAATTTCAACGCTGTTTCCACATTGAATGGCTTGGCTGGGCAAGTGGTTGCTCGGGAGAAAGACGGCACTATCGAGACGGAAAAACATTACAGTCAGGCTGTCACTGCTGCTTCGTAAACTCCGCAGGAATACGAGACTTTAGGTGATGCCCCTGTTACCTGCTCTGAGGAGAGCATTGAAAATAATATCGCAGAGGTTCGCGACGAAGACCATGATTACAGAGACAATCATGGCATAGACATTACTGCTTCAACGTGCTTTACTGTTTCAGACCAGATGGTGGACTTGTAGTTAACACTAATAATAATAATTATTATTATAGTCTGCAGCGCCAATTCTAACGCAATGCCTGTGTGGAATTTCGGCGAAGCCTTTAGCGCGTGAACCCATACCTTGCACAAAAGATGCAAGACGATATTGAAAGCAGAGCACAATAACGTATTTCATCACAGTACAAACTACATCACAGAATGAACATCACAGCACTTGGCGCTTTTCAAACAATTTTGTTCTTAATTTTTGTTCCCTTGGCCTTAAGGAGAGTCCTGATAAACCCCAATAAACTCAAAAAGAGAGAGAGAGAGAAACGAGAAGGGAAAGGTAGGGAGGTTAACCAAGGACGTGCCCGGTTGGCTACCCTACGCTTGGGGAGAGGGAAAGGGGAAGAATAGATAAGGAGCGAGAATACGAAAAAAAAAGAAAAAACACATAAATAGTCAGTTATTCACACAGTCAGTCGCAGAGGAAGATCCACTGTCACAAGCGCTCATACAGTCCAGTCTCCTTCAAGAACTGAAGAAGAGCTTTTGTGGCCTTTCGCATGCAGGAATGCGTAGGCCATGGTCCCAGAATCTTTTCCTCTGACAGCACTCTGCTATCTAATATGCTGAGTTGAGTTTGAAGTATCCGTCGCTGAGCGTCAAAAGCTGGGCAATGACACAGAAGGTGCTCTAGCGTCTCATCGCAGCCGCACAAATTGCATGCCGCACTGTTAGCCATTCCTATTAGGAATGAATAGGAATTTGTAAATGTGACGCCCAACCACACGCGACACAGTAAAGTTGCTTCTCCACGGGAGAGTCCAGGTGGCAGGCGAAGTCGCAATTCAGGGTCGAGAGAATGCAAGCGTGAGTTGCTGAAACCTGGTGAATTCCATCTTTGAAGTGTGATGTGGCGAGCAAGTGATTGAAGTTGCCGCGCAGCGTCCGTTCTTGAGAGTGGTATAGGCACTCGCTGATGTTTTTGATGAGCCGAGCGAGCAGCTTCATCGGCGCTGTCGTTGCCAACAATTCCGCAGTGGCTCGGCAACCACTGAAATACGATGTCGTGTCCTTTCCCAATCGCGTGGTGATGAGCTTGTCTTATTTCGTACACTAGCTGTTCGTGTAACTCGTGACGTAGGGCCAACTGCAGAGTTTGTAGGGCTGCTTTCGAATCGCAGAAAATGGTCCAGCGATTTGGCGGTTGCTGGAGCACGTATTGGATTGCACCTTGAAGAGCCGCAAGTTCTGCTGCTGTCGACGTGGTGTTGTGAGAATACTTAAATTGCAAATAGACGGCGTCCGATGGAACAACCACTGCTCCGGTTGAACTGTTGGAATTAGTAGAACCGTCCGTGTAAATATGTATTCGGTCAAGATAAGACTCGTGTAGGCAAAGCAGGGACAACTGCTTCAGGGCTAAGGGTGACAGGTCTGATTTCTTAGCAATCCCAGGAACTGAGAGGCACACGCGAATTTGCCGCAGACACCACAATGCCGATGTTGGGCGTTTTGCAGGCTTGAAGCCAGAAGGTATCGACTCGTGTTGCCTCGTCACAATACTACAGTATGTAGCCTGTGGTCGTCGCGCTGGCAAACTGGCTAAATGGTGGGATGGTAGTCGTGAAAGGTGTCGAATGTGCGCTCTTAGCGTCTCTGCGACGATATGGGTGGTGATCGGATGCTCCTGTGCAATGACAATCGTCGCAGCTGTCGAAGAACATCTCGGGAGGCCAAGACATGTCCGAAGTGCTTGGGCTTGTACGCTCTGTAGTGCAAGGAGATTAGTCTTGCATGTGTTCGACAAGACTGGAAGACTGTAGCGAAGAAATCCGAGAAATAGTGCCGTGTATAGCTGTAACATAGAGCGCACGGATGGTCCCCACGATTTTCCAGCTATGAACTTAAACATATTCTCAATACAAATGAGTTTTTTCTTCATGTATGAGACATGGGGACTCCAGGTGAGGTCTCGATCCACAATAACGCCTAAAAACCTGTGAGTTTTCTTATATGCAATTGAGTGGCCCTCGATGCGCACCGGGTAGAAATACATCGGTTTTCGTGTAAATGCCACTAGTGCACATTTTTCCGTAGATATTGTCAGACCTTGTCGGAGAAGGTATGCCACTGTCAGGGTTGCTGCTTTCTGTATTCTAGCGCGCACTTGTGGCCGTGTCACGCCGGACGCCCAGATGCAAATATCATCTGCGTAGAGCGAGACATTGGCGGTCTGCGGTAGCGTTTCGGTAAGCCCCACTAGAACGAGGTTGAAAAGAGTCGGACTCAACACTCCGCCTTGTGGGACACCACGACTGGAAATATATCTATTTGTCGGGCCATCTTCTGTAAGAACAAACACTGATCTCCTTGAGAGATAGCTCCTAATCCATCGAAAAACGTGGCCTCCAAGTTCTGCAGCCTCAAGAGCTTGGAGAATGACTTCGTGGGTTACGTTGTCGTAGGCACCTTTTACGTCTAAGAAGAGTGCCACAGAGAGACGCTTCATAGCTTTTTGTTGCTGCACGGAGGTCACAAGATCAATGACGTTGTCTATTGAAGACCGTCCACGTCGAAAACCAGCCATAGCATCAGGGTAGATGTTATAGTATTCAAGGTACCACTCCAGACGTGTCAGCAACATCCTCTCCATGACCTTACCGATGCAACTCGCGAGTGCAATCGGTCGGTACGATGTAAGGTCCAGCGGAGACTTTCCAGGCTTCAATAGAGGCACCAATCGGCTGCACTTCCACTCGTCGAGGACTATGCCGTCATGCCAAGACTTATTGAAGATATCCAGCAAACAGCGTTGCGCTGTTGAACCCAAGTGTCTTAAGGCAGCGTAGGTCACCCCATCGGGACCGGGTGATGACGACCGCCTGCACATAGCCAAAGCCGCTTGCATTTCTTCCATAGTAAAAGGCACTTCCATACTTTGATCTCTCGCGAGAGGGACGTCATGTAGCGAGAGGTCCATCAGTGGAACGATGTCACCAGTAACCTTTGCACAAAAATCACCAGCGACTTCAAGCTCTGGTCGACTTTGATGTAGAGCGAGTGCTGTGAAGGGACGACGTTGCTGTGGAAGTGATCGAAGACCCTGAAGAGTTCTCCACACGGGGGATAACGGCTTGCGAGGATCCAGGGAATCGCAGAAGCTCTTCCATCGTCGATCCTGGAGTTTGTTCATCTCACGCTGAATTTTCTTCTGAATGCGTCGGGCTTCCCTCAAGTCATAAATAGACTTAGTACGCCTATATCGTCTCTCGGCCCGCCGGCGGATCGCACGAAGCCTCTCCAGTTCTTGGTCGAAATCTGTGCGTCTTGTCGATGGTGTATACGTCCGCGTAGAAGCCTGCAGCGCTTGTATGATAATGTCTTCAAGGGCCTCGGGATGTTCCTGTCTGCACTTGTCCTCGATCGAAAGTCGGTATGCTTGCCAGTCAGTCTGTCTTGACAGCATAGGCGAACTAGAACTGTCAAAGCCTCTGACATTAATGTAGGTAGGCATATGGTCACTGCCATGAGTTTCAATGTCTGTGAACCATTGAACTTTAGAATGTATACTATGAGACACTAATGTCAAGTCCAAACAGCTACTGTAAGTCGCCCCTCGGAGATAAGTCGGACTGCCATCGTTCAAAACTCTCAGTCCGTGCTCGGCAGCGAGATCAACTAGACTCGCGCCTCGTTGATTAGTCCTGAAGCTTCCCCAAAGTGGATGATGGGCGTTAAAGTCACCCATGATTATCCAAGGACCTGGAGTTTTCATGAGTATGTCGTTTAGTCTCTGTCGATCAAGCCGACGTGATGGTGATAGGTAGGCGCCTATTAGTGTGAAGGAAACCTTCTTCTTTTTGACACGGAGACATACGTAATGATTGTCGTCGTGAGGCTGCACTTTTTGTTGAACATATGTGAGCTCCTTGCGAATATACACAACAACTTGACTTCGTTCAACACATGATGAAGAAACGAATGACTCGTAACCCGACAGTCGAATTGTTCTTGAAAAATGGGGCTCACAAATGATGATAATCGGGAACTTGTTCTCAAAAACATAGTGCCGAAATTCTGACATCCGTGACTGCAGCCCTCTGGCATTCCATTGAAGTATGGAAGCGCACTTGACTTGTTCCCGGAAAGGCCGCAGTGGTTGTGGATGGCAAGCCATCTTGTTACTGTAGACCTGCAAGTACTGGTTCAAGGGAGTCCAGGACTTGCAGTGCGCATTTAGCGGATGGTGTTTGCATGGTATTCAGAAGGGAGCGGATAACACTCACCAGGGACCTCAGAACAGCAACGACTTGGACATCTTGGGCAGCTTGAGTATCTGCTGCCGAATTAGCGCTCGGCGGTAGTCGATGCTGTCGATCCTCTGAGAAGTGTGCCTGGGGTAGAGCAGGCCAAGCAGCTTCAGATTTTTGCTGAGCTTCGGTATTCTTCTGACCATGTAGGTGTAGGGTGCTTGGCGGTGGCGGCGGTGGCGGTGGCGTGAAGGAGCGCTCTGGGGGCAAAACAGTACTTTTTTCTTTCTTGGAAGTGCGCCGTCGACGGGAACGTCGTCTTTTAACAGTCGTTATCGCTTCCTTTCGCGACGAGCCGTCCTTCACCATTTGCCTCAAGATTCTCTTCTCCTTCTTGATTAGTGGACAGTCATTTGATGACGCATCATGATCTCCATTGCAGTTTCTGCATTTCAGGGTACTCGCTTTGCAAGACTCTGCTGTGTGGGGTTCGGCGCAACGCGGGCAAGTTGTCTTGTTGTTACATACCCCACTCACGTGGCCCATTCTCAAGCACTTGTGACATTGAAGAGGTCTCGGGATATATGCTCGAACGACATGGCGAAAATGACCAACCTTTACATGTGAAGGAAGGCAGTCGCCTTTGAAGATCACCTTGACGCAACGGGAGTTGCCTATTCGGCTAACTTGCAGTATGTCCGTAGTGTCAGCAGCTGGCTTGACCAGGACAGGAAGGTCAGCATTCGGTATAGAGACGTCGATATCATATATGACGCCCGTTGTCATGCCTCTGTCCTGCGGGATATAAGTACGAACTCTGATGTCGCCAAGCTCCGTGACAGTTTGCAAGGTATGCAAAGCGGCTGGTTGCTCGACGTCTATGGCCAGGACATTCTTACGGGGATTAACTCGAATGTCGATTATCTGATTCGGCACGAGAGCTTCAAGACGTACCGAGATGACTTGCCTATTGATGCTCCTCAGGTTGGCCGAAGGATCAACGGGAACAAACAATATTGTGTGGCGCGGCGGACCACAGGAGGCCTTCACGGTTGACGTACTTCCCGGCGAAGACCCACCGAGGATTCTCCTCTTCGCCTTGCGTTTCGCCATAGGGACAAAGCCGTCCTCGCTGTCATCGCTACTCGCCGTATACAGTTCAGTGCTGTCACTGGCGGTGTCATCATCTCGGCTGTTCCGCTTCCTTGAGGCCGACGTCGAAGGCAATGCCATGTCCGGACTACGTACAACGGGGTCGGGATCCATCGCCGCCCGCAGGAGAGCGATGTTCCCCGGATTACACGAAAAACCACAAAAACTCAGGAGACAGAAAGAGCAGCGTTCCACAGGAGAAACACTTCGTCGTCTTTTTCAATATACTCAAAATAATTTTTCAATAAACTCAAAACTTTTTTCTGGCCCTTCGAGTTCCCATTTAAGCTGAGTCCGCGGCACCAAATTCCATTTTTAGGTACAGTACCTGCGTTCCGTGACGAGCTATACTGGTATAACTATACGGCCGCTGACTCGACTTCGGCTGCTCCCGCACGCCACCTGTCGTAGTGGCACGCTTAATGGCACCGCAACCGCAGTAACCACGCATACTGCCGACACAACACTACGAAGAACCAATTCATTGCGGCCTCAATACCTTCCAGCACACTGCGCTTTAATGCGAGATCGATTACACGTGCGGATAATATAAAAGGCTCGCTTATCATCGCCGCCAGCTAAGCCTGTTACATAAAGGCGTCTCGCTTTATCGAGGTCGTCACGAAATGCCTCAGCATGTACCGCAGAAGGCTACTCTATGAGGTCGATCAGGAGAACGCTGTCGCTGGCCGTTTTGAGAGAGTAAGACGGAGAGGGGAGCGGATTCGTTAAAGGCCGGCGTTACATGCTCGGGTCGCGTGGTGGTTCCCTGCGTTATCGACGTATCTCATTATGCAAACACGCGCCCTCATTCCTGCGAAAAGTTGATCCGCTTCCCGCCAAACCCCCTTACCACTTTCCGTGCGCCGTTCGGTTTACCCAACACACATTCCAGACGTCCAAATCGGGCGTAATTAGAGTGACCGCGCGTTACCGTGCTTAACAAGTTTTGGCCGTCCTTCTAAACAGGGTGATACAGCGTCACGGCACAGCGACGTCCATCTCAATTGACGCCTTGATGGACACACCGGTTATGGTGAGCGGGGTATAGTTTTGGGTATCAGCGGATCGTTGATGGAAGTTGCCAGGTAAGGAAGCTTCGGGCACCCAGAGGCGCTGTCCGCGATCTACAAACGAACTAAAATGAAAGCGGCTGTTGCTTTTACAAAACGAGGTTATCTTGGCTAGCAATATAATTTGTTCCTGCCTGCATGCATATATAATTTAGATAGAAATAAAGGAATTATATAGAAGCGGCACCAAGGAAATGGTGTTTATGCACAGCATTCCATGCTTTTGCGGCTTCACGTGGACTCGTATTTGTCCATAGAATTTTCTTTATGAAATCTTTAAGCTAACCTCTATATGTGAATGAATGGGGATAATATTCTCACTTGACAACGGCAACGGATTCCAGAAGGAGAGCTACCATTTAGCAGTTCAAGTGTGCCTAGGCTACCACGCAGCAACACTGACTTAATCAAAAACAACGCACACGCTCTGTCAGTTGCAACATTCACTCTTCAGTTATCACAATCACAGTTATCGGTAAAAGCACAGGAAGCAGAAGAGAACGCCATGATACGGATGTGTGTTTCATAACCGGTTCGCTACTACGAGTGCCTTGTTTCCAGGGCTGGTTATGTCTGTGAAGATGTGACACTTCCGAAACGAGCAAGGCTCTCTTAACATGTCTGTGCACAAACGACTGTCCAGCAGTTCAAACGTCGTTGTTTCAACGAGTCAGGCAAAAATTGGGAGGACGCAAGCTTCGCCTTTAGGAGTGCAACGCGTTAGCATTCAAAGATCTCCGGCTGCTTATCAGGCTTCCCGGCAACTGCAGCTTTCTTATTGGTCCAACATCGCCTCCGCATGCGGCTGCTGAGGAAGCGAGCGCCATCTAGATGGTAATTTTGCAAGGAAGCAACCGCGAAGCGCTGCTGTATGAATTGTAGAAATGCTGGAAAAAGGGGTTTGTGTTTGAGTTTCGGCATAAGAGAGTTATGTTTTCTCGTATAGTCAAAATTACAATCCGACGCTATCACGTCTGTAGGTTGTGGTAAAGTCGTATTTTACGATTTTTCTGACGGATTTTACTTTGAAGTATTCAATTTTGTTCACTAACGTCATGCGCCACGTGGAACGCCTGCGCGGTCGGGGTGGTTCGGGCTGGTTATTTCCAACAACGACGCCGGCACGCCCACTCCCACGCCGATGGCGGATTTTCTGCGACACGGGGCCTTTAACGCTGTCGTGTTAAAATGCTTCGACATAGGAGTCCTTTATGAATTGCTGTCTGGCGGCACGCATCAGTGAATCGCGCTAAGCGAAGCTTACTAATCGAGCGGATGTCGACGTGTAACACATAACCACACACTTTGTTGGTACAAAGGGACCTTACAGCTTCAAAACATTTAACTATAGGCGCCTTCCGGACACTGTACCCTCATTTTCGACGTCCGGAATGCGTCATAAACTATTCATGATTCTCATTAACGCGCTCTGAGCGTAGGGCTCCGCGCATGATGTGCACAGTCTAGACGATTTCTTTTAATGTCGAAGGCTCTAATGCACCGAGAAATTGCGGACATGTTACGTAGCTTCGTCCTTTTTAGTACCGGTCCGTCTGCGACGAGCTCTGCAACGCTACAGATAAGCGGTCCCTCTCGTTAATATAAGCCATGTGTCGCACGTAAATCGCGTCAAAATTTAACAACTACATTTGTACCACATAGCTGGACAGAATCAAGGTAATGTTTTTTGCCGTCGCTTGGAGCAAGTCAGACTATGTGTTTTTGTATTTCACCTCATTGGATTATTTATTAATAATTATTCAACTGTTCAAATTATATATTCAGAGCAAAAGTGCCGATGAGAAAATTGTAGACCATCCTGAAAAAAATTCCTGACGCAGCTTTCTGTTGCTCAATACGTGCTACATAAATGTTTTTTACAAGCCGAAAAGAAAACCCGCGAAATACGAAAAAAGTGCCGTGCAACTAGACGCGCTCCAAGTGACGGCAAACATTATCTTGGCTCTTTCCAAATACGTGGCACTGGCATATATTTTTTTCAATTTTGACAGAATTTACTTGGGCCACCAGTATATCCTCCTGAGATGAGAACGTAGCTATGGGATATAATTGGTCTTCAAGCTGCTTTTATTTGTCTACTGGTATGTTGTGAATGTGAAAATATCTTTAATTTTATTTATATACCATGGATAGAGGCCAAAAGCTGCATCTCCATGTATGTGAAAGTAGTGTCCATCCCCTTTTATTTGCTATAGTAAAAACTGCATTTCATTGCCTAAATGCTGATGTAAAGGTTGAACTACGTGTAGTACATTGTCATGTTACTGCAGCATCCTGCATATTCCCACGATATCGAAGGATTAGAAAAACATTCAAACTTGCTTTCCGCCGCCTGTGACAACACAGAGGTCTAGATCAACTTAGTGTCGAATTTCTTGCACGCGGATGGCCAGAATATGAGTAAACCCCTTCTGTACAGTTCCACCTGTACCATACTTCATTAGAAGAATAAATATTTTTACCAATTGCTGTCGAGTGAATTTTGAAAAAAAAAAAGAAAGCGGATCAAGGCAATGTGCAATATATTCTACACGGGGTCTTAGGAGGCTATATCGTAATATGTTGGAAAGTGTGATGGTGCACCAACTTAGCTCGTCGTTTATGCAGCTAAACGCAATGCGCGTCTCTGGGTTCCTTCGAACACTATTAATTGCGGGCCGCGCATGCGCTCTCGATACCAGGACACCACGACGGCACCGGCGCGTGAATGTCCGCATAATTGCTACCGCAATAAAATATTGACTCGGCCACTTGCTGCTCCCATCGCAGAATTTAACACTAAAAGATTGCGCCAGAAACCTGTGGCGATGGTTGTCAAAACCAGCGATAACTTCATTGTGCAACCTGCTGTATATTCATGCGAAACCATACGGGCACATCAGAAGATCCACTGAGCAGAAATCTTGCTGCCAACCACAATGCCAAATGAATCCATGCCACAGTATACAGGGTGTCCCAGCTATCACGCAGCACGATTTAAAAAAAGGGGTGAACGGCGTTACGCGAAGCAAACCTAGTGCGTATTGTTGCCAGTGCAGTGGAGTAGCCGCCAGGAATTTTTTCGTTGTTGAGATTTAATTAGCTAATTGTAATTAATTATCTAACTCGAGAAGTACTGCCCTAATTATCAAAGTGTCAATGATAAAATTGTGGAGCGGCATGAGAAACTACCGATACAGCTTTCCGTTGCTCAATACGTGCTAGATAAAAGTGTTTTTTCCGAGCATGAAAGAAGCCCGCGAATACACGCAAAGTGCCTCGTGCGGCCAGCCGTGCGGCAATTCTGCGTGTATTCGCGGGCTTCTTTCACACTTGGCGCTTGTCGAGAGCCAGTATATGGCGCATACCGATTTCGGTTTTCTGCCTAGTTGCGGACGAAATTCAATAAACTAATAACGGGCTTGAATTGATGAGACCATAAAATATGCCAAAAGATTTTTTCTGTGTTTCTGTGGTGAAAATATTCAGAGAAAAAAATACCGATTGCTCGTGTTTGACCCCGCCGAGTCTGACGTCGCTTCCCAAAAATCTACTTCACCTCTGTTTTGCGTATCACTCAAGAGATGGCAGCACTTGCCCATAATAAGTGCACGTAACTTTGAGAATTACCCTGAAAGTATTACATTCTCAACTAGGCATCTCACACACGCAAAAAAAAAATGGTAACTGGTATGTGCCAAATATGGGACGCCATGCAAAAAAGGGTTAAACAAATTGCCTTATGCTCCTGCAAAGGGTGCACCGCCGTAAGTATAGACAGGTTGCGGCAAAGCTGTCGTATGGCACACTTTTGAGAAATGGAGCGAGTGAGCTCGGACTAAGCAGGGCTTGCGCGAGGCAACGCTTTCTGGAAGGTGGCTTCGGTGGTGCCCACAATAATCTAAAATTAGTCGCGCAGTAGGTAATATTATTGATACGGGCGTATTTAGCGCCAATATAGTAAAAGGTTAACCCAATCGCCTTATGCTCCTGTAAAGGGTGCACCGCCGTAAGTATAGACACGTTGCGGCAAAGCTGTCGTACTGTACACTTTTGAGAAATGGAGCGAGTGAGCTTGGACTAAGCAGGGCTTCCGCGAGGCAATGGTGTCGGAAAGACCACTTCAGTGGTCCTCACACGAAGCAAGAATCAGTCACAGAGGCAACAGAATGAATGGTATGGGTGTCGTTCACTCCAATACAGTAAAACATTAACCACATGGCACCGTAGGCTGCACTTACTCCGGGGTCGGCCACCTGGCCATCTTGACTTTAAAAAAAAGAAGGTTTAACCCAGTGCCGACTCTAAAGAAGACGAAGTCCCCATAATTGCGCGTGAAATACGACATGAATAAGGTACTAACTGAGTGAATAATGAACATAAAAAGCAGACACAGAGACAGGCTAGAGATATCACCTAAATCTAATTATCTATTCATGTAAACCACCATGTATGCCAACGTTCTCTTCTTTAGCTTCTGCACTTGGGTGGTCCTTTATTTTTTATTTTTCCAGATCTGCCGACGTCCATTCAAAGTGCACGAGGTAGCTGCAAAAAAAAAAAAAGAAAAGAAAAGAAAAGAAGGAAATCTGACGCTTTAAAATAGTCAGTTTTGCCCCAACGGCGTAACACTGACAGCTATTGCACTGTATAGCGTTGCGCTTTACAATCTCCGACAATGTTCCTGAAATACGCGGGTAATACATGTTGGCGTGACATATCACGCAAGGCAACTGCTGCTGGATAGAAAAAAAAAACAGTGCTACGGCAGCTACCAGGCGTCTCAAAACGCTGGTGCCATAAGTAGCGCCGACGGTGGCGTTGCAGGCGTCACACCCCCTCCATATTGCGCGCAATGAGCCTGACAAGAAACCGTCGGCATTCGTCAGTGCACAATGAAATTTCGGGCAAGGTTACCTTTCCGTTTACTGTCCGTTCTGCTCCCAGACCAGTGCACGCGCGCAGCAGCTGAGTGCGAACTCTGGTTTGCCTACAATGTCTGCGCGCCCAATGATCACGCCAGCAGGGGAAACCACAGCGCTGGCTTGGCTCTAGCGAGCCAATCAAGCGGAGGGTTCACGGTGCATCCACTTGGCTGCATCGTCTTTGCAGCCAAACGCATCTCCGGGTCTCTAGAGACTCGCTCTCTCCCCCGTATACTAAAACGTCCCTCCGCTCAAGGCTCCGCCTCGAGTCTAAAAGTTAGGGAGCCTACATGCAACGCTGTTTTGCATGTAGGCTCCGTACTAGAAGTTGAATCGCAGCGCCGCCCTTTGAGAGAAGTGGTCACTGCACCTAACTGACACAAGCGAGCAATTATTGACAATCACAGCGTCTTCAAGTCGCGCGGTGGCTACTAGCTGTACTCGGTTGAGAACAGTAACAACTGTGCATCGAAGATGGTTTGAAAAAACAGGGGCCTAACCCTTCGCGCATGCGCCGTCATTATGGGAACAGCAAATGGGGGGGTGGCGCCGATGGCGTGAATGCACTTCATGCCTCAGTATAATAGCTATTACAATAAAATCATTTGGTACTCTAATCAGAGTAGAAAAACCCATTCCTCTGTCTTGTTTGATGGTATGTGGGCAGGGACAAGCTTTCGCAGCCTTACCATATGCACTCTTGCGCACCACACGCCTACGAAACTGCGTTCTCAGACCCTCTGACGAATAAGAGCCTGCTGTCGAGGCATGTCCGTGCGCATAAGCGTCTTTTTGTGCGTGTGTGCCTGCCAATTCGCAATATCAGGCACTTGTTTTCTCAGACGGCGCAAGAGCGCAGTTTGGAACTCGCTCTCAGATCCCGCAAAATAATGTCGCCGCATGTGTACAATGGCGTTTAATATGTCTGTAAGGCCAAGCAGATGACAGTCTGTAAGGTTTGCAGATGACATTGTCCATCCGTTTTCATTTACATTAATTAATCATTTCTTTAATTCAATTAGTGTGTGCAAGTAATTGCCCCTATGTTGTTCTTTGTGTCAATGTTTGTTGGCTTCTTATGATATGATTGTCCTATTCAGTAACAATGGTGACGAATTACAGCAAATTATTGAGGACCTTAACCGAGAAAGTGTAAGAGTGGAGTTGAAGATTAAAATGCTGAAGACAACCATAATATTTAATAGCCTGGCAAGAAAACAAGAATTCAGGATTGCCAGTCACCCTATAGAGTCTGTAAAGGAGTACGTTCATCTAGGCCAATTACCCACAGGGGACGCGGATCACGGGAAAGAAATTTACAGAAGAATAAAATTGGGGTGGAGTGCATACTGCAGGCATTGCCAAATCCTGACTGGGAGCTTACCACTGTCGCTGAAAAAAAAAAAAGTGTACACTCATTGCATTCTACCAGTGCTAATATATATAATATAGCAGTGGGAGGCACAGCTCGCCCATGCCGACTTGGCAGGACAAAAGTCCTTAATTAGCCAGGTCATGCAGGCGGCAGAGGCCAGTGGGGCCCTGGACTGAGGGGCTCCGACCACCGCTCCTTAAAATATTTTCCAGTCAAAGTTATATATATATATATATATCAAAGAAGCTCTAGAACAAGTTAAGGACCGCACAAAGAGCGATGGAACGAAAAATTTTAGGCCTAACGTTAAGAGACAGGAAGAGAGCGGTGTGGATCAGAGAGCAAACGGGGATAGCCGATAGTCTATATAGTTGACATTAAGCGGGGAAAATGGAGCTGGGCAGCTCATGTAATCCGTAGGATGGATAACCGTTGGACCATTAGAGTTACAGAATGGATACCAAGAGAAGGGAAGCGCTGTCGAGGACGGAAGAAAACTAGGTGGGTTGATGAAGTTAGGAAATTTTCAGGCGCAAGTTGGAATCAGTTAGCGCAAGACAGGGGTATTTGGAGATCACAGGGAGAGGCGTTCGTTCTGCAGTGGACATAAATATAGGCTGATGATGATGAAGGCCAAGCAATTAATTTGCATGAGTTAATTATTGCACTGGACGCTCTATCAAAACGCACCAGGTTGTGTGTCTTGATCGAGCGGCAGTGGTTCTCCGTAGTAAACTTGCTTTAGGGCTGACTCACAATGGGCGCGCGACCTGTGTCCCGTGCCCTTTGTTCAGGTCCATACGTGTCTGTCAGCGCCAAAACAAGTTCATTGACTTTAGGGTCATGCTGACAAAATGACAATCAATGATAAGATGATAACAGTCCACTTTTTTGGGGGCAGCGTGCGTCCATTTACGATCAAGCCAAGGGAAGACCCTATATATTTAAGTGAGGCTTCTGAAGATAAATAATACTGTCGAACGGAACAGCCTCGCGCGAGTTTTACTACCCGGGCAGCTTACCGCCAGTGCCACCTTCCACTCTGGTAGTGCAGAACGACGGAGTATAGGTCGCCCTGCCCTCGGAATTAGTGCGTGTGTAAGAATATATTTTGTTTCCTGGATCCTAAACGCATGGCGCCGTTCTTTACGAGATCACCATGAAAGAGAAGACCTTTGCCGACAGCGTAGGTATAGACACGCTTAAATAAAAAATGTTCCCAGTGCGATAGACGCAAACTTTTATAGCGAGTGTTTATATTTATGGCACAAACAACATGTACAAGAGCAGGTGCATAAAGGCAAAAATGTAGCGCAAACTAGGTTTTAATAGACAACAAAAACAACTATCTACCGGAAGATCCCACCGCAATATATTCAGGACAATGTCCTTGCTACGCCTTTACATCACGGTGTTCTTGGCATGTCCTTCTCGGACCAGTGTCGGTAATAGAGAGGTTTAGCTTGTCCGGTAATCGGGTAAACGCGGGTGGTCCGGGCATTGGGGCGTGTTAGCGAAACCCTAAACGTGAGCGGCCTGTATGGTGCTGTCACCTGGTGGCGGAGAGCGCAAACTGACAAAAACAGCTAATATTGCAGTAAACAAGTGTATTCTACTTCGCTGCTGGTGTAAATTTTCGGCAGTGGCGTAATCGTGTTGCTGCCGAAAATTTACACCAGCAGCAAAGTAGAATACACTTGGTTACTGCAATATTAGCTGTTTTTGTCAGTTTGCGCTCTCCGCCACCAGGTGACAGCACCATACAGGCCGCTCACGTTTACGGTTCCGCTAACACACCCCAAAGCCCGGACCGCCCGCGTTTACCCGATTACCGGGCAAGCTAAACCTATCTAATGACAATACCTCTAATCGGAGGCGTGACCTAGGATTTAGTGGTTTACATGATACAGCAAAATGGCTCAGTTTGTATCTTTCCTGACGAAACTTACTTGAACAGTAGGTAAAAAAGTTATATCCGTCAATCTATATAGTCTATAGGTTATCTAAAGGCAGCCTTTGGCCTTAAACGTGTTGTCGACTCAGACCTGTACACGTTTAATAAATGTGCAAACCACTAAAGACAACAGAAAGTGCATCAATACCACCCGAAATATTTCGCTGTGTTCCACCTTTCTAGCGGTAATTGTTTCGTTTAGTAAACACCACCCAAGCCAGAAACAAGTTTAACTCAGTGCAAGAGAAAACAGAATTGTCCAGAAATGTTGTCTTTCTACAGAATGTATACAGCATATAGCCAATTTAACAGTTAGACGAAAAATGAGCCCGCCCGAATCCTTTAACAACATATGCATTGTATCAACTTTTTTGTACTATAATGTTTGCTGAAAGATATATCTTCAGCGCCAGCAGGACGGATTCAGAAAAGAAAGAACAAAGGTTCCATTTTCGTTTCTGAGAACGTCCACCATTGGTGACGTTCTCGCATACACCCTTATTGTATGGTGTTGAGTATACCTAAGGGTTAAAGTAAGTCTAATAGTGGGCGTGAACACGAAAAGCGCCCTTTCGGCATCCTTAAGGGTTTCGAAAGTTTTCTGTGCAGTCCTCATGCACCGTGTTTCGCATTCGGCCGCTGTAGCCGTCATGTGTCACAATTGGCGAATTGCGACGTTTTCCGTACTATCCAGAGGACGTCTGATGCTAAATTATTATTTGTATCTTTGTAAATACCAAGTCCGCGGTATGCTAAAGACTTGGAACCGTTCCAGGCGTTGTCTGTAAGTGTGGCCGGTAGTTATCATTAAGATCCCGGAGACAAAATGTTCGCAGGCAGAAGAGCTGAGCTCATAACTTCCACTATAGGGTAAGCACGAAGCCTGCTTGCCTTAAAAAAATGAAAAAAAGAAAAAAGGTACAGCCTGTGTGATAAGTATACGCATTCGAACCGTAAACGGCCAAACTTCCACTTCGGAAGCACATGCGCATGGCGGACCTAGTCAGAGAAGGATTGTGGCAACTTCAACTTAGAAACCTGCGAGACCATGCGAGAAAAGGCTGCTGGACACCTACCCGCAAGGTTCACGTTGACGAAGGAATTCACCTTCCTGACGGATTTCGGAAAGTTCTTGCACACGAACCAAAATTCGTCATAGAAACCGCGAGTACCAGACCAGAGCAGCTGTCGCTAGTACGTCAAGTCTCCCGGTAGGCACCGGAGGAAGAAGCCAGCGGAGTGACCTCCGAAGGCGTCGACGCTCGAAAACGCTGTAAGCTTCAACCGTCAAGATTTCTGTACGTTGCGTAGCCTCGTACTTAGTGGATAAATCGTTGTGTGTAGTGCCTACCGACAAGGAGGGTGGGTTTGCGGTCATGACCCATGGGTCTTTCTTCGCAAAAGCTAATGAAGCCATCTCAGGTGTATTTAGGCAACATAAAGGCGTCTGTCTGGCTAAGGTCCAAGCTAAAGCGATTGAAATGTGCAAAAAAAATAAATACATCTGATTAAGGTTGTTAAAAACGTTGGGAAGAACAATAGCAACTGTTTAGACGTATTCTTTAGCGCGAAGACGCACATAAATAACGTCCCTTTGAGTGTAAAAATAGCGCCTGTGTGTGTCTTTGTTCTTCTTCTACGTGTGTGTGTGTGTGTGTGTGTGTGTGTGTGTGTGTGTGTGTGTGTGTGTGTGTGTGTGTGTGTGTGTGTGTGTGTGGTGTGTGTGCGTGTGCGTGTGTGTGTGTGGTGGTGGTGTGTGTGTGTGTGTGTGTGTGTGTGTGTGTGTGTGTGTGTGTGTGTGTGTGTGTGTGTGTGTGTGTGTGTGTGTGTGTGTGTGTGTGTGTGTGTGTGTGTGTGTGTGTGTGTGTGTGTGTGTGTGTGTGTGTGTGTGTGTGTGTGTGTGTGTGTGTGTGTGTGTGTGTGTGTGTGTGTGTGTGTGTGTGTGTGTGTGTGTGTGTGTGTGTGTGTGTGTGTGTGTGTGTGTGTGTGTTTGCGCTACAAGAAGACAATCGGCAAACATGTTACACCAACAAGCCCAAATGTCTACACTGATTAATTTCTTCATGCTGAGCAAGCATTGTGCGCGAAGTGCAGTTTTGGCATTGCGGGCGCACCGGATAAAGCACATACGCGCACAAGAAAATAGTACGAAAACGGTTAAGAAAAGTAATGTCAACAGACGGTCCGCAGAGTCGCTAACAAGACTGCACCCCAGTATTCTCAGACGATCCTCGACTCGAATGAAGCTCTTCCTCAGGCACTCCACCAAGTTAGGCACAGCGTCATTCCTCGGCTTGTGAAGACGCTGCACTTCTCAGGAACTGTCATAGATGATCACGAGGCGCAATGACCACTTCCGTCGAGATATGACGCTGCCATCCACTTTCTCGAGTCGAGGTGGAGTTGCTGAGTGGAGAAACGTTCTAGAATATAGGCGTGTGTCTATCGCGACTTTCTTTTTTCTTATTCTAGATGAAGAAGTAAAGCCGTTAATCAGCTTCGATGGCAGCTACGCGAGCAAAAAAAGTGGTTAGAATAACAGCAATATGGACATCGCTCGAGCTGTTTCCTCGCGAATGAAAATTGATTGGATGCAATCTCCTTGGAAAGGGATTACCCGTTCTGAGAAAAAATTTCTCAGCCCGGAAAGCTACTACAAGTGTAGGCGGAAACTAAGAGTGGGGTGGTCATGGCATTCACCTGGTTGGTAGTATCATTTGCATCCATCATAGCATTCAGATTTGATTTGTGTAGCGCTTATTTTCGAAAAATTAGAAATTATGTGTTCCAATAGTCTAGAAATATTTTAAAAAGGAATAGTAATAGTAACAGACGTGCATTCAGTTATATACTTTTAGTACTGTCCGCGTTTATAATTGTCGATGTGACTTCAAACTAGGGTCAATTTACGAGGTTGCCCGGGCGTCGTGTCATGGCTGCAGGTGATGCACGAAACTAACTCTGGTCTCGCATCTTGTCGAGTCTGTTCTTGTGGATGGTGTCGTCTACATGGAAGAAAGGTAAAGAGTGGTGCGTGTCAAGATGTACGAGACGCAACGAGAAAAACGTTCAATGTCTCCGTCTCTCGTGCTTCTGACTTCTGCGATCGTCACGTTCCTCCATGCCGAAGTATGCCCCTCGGCCGTTGTTAGGCTCCGCGCTTTGCGATGCAGCGAATGGTCACGTTTCCCACCGGCGGCGTAGCGTAGACATTCTCGTTCAGCTGGACGTTTCTTCCGGGTATTCGTCTCTTCCACGCTAAATGCATGCTTTTGTGGTCATTTTGTTATACTAATTCCTTACTCCTCACTCGGCTGCTTTTGTTACCGCCGTTTTTGTTTCTGTATACTGTCGACTTCTTCAACTATTTGGAGCCGATTTATTCACTTCCTGCTTCTTGTTGTGTTCGTCTATCCGTGACACATGTACCGAGCACGAACCCTTGCTTGGGGCATTGGTTAAGAACCCACGGTCGCATGCCCACTTGCATGTACCTGGTGGCTTAAGTAGCCCATATTTCCGCTTACCAAGGCACACCCAGTGGTCCAAGTGGTTGTCTACTTGGCAAGACAGCAGAAGCTAGCAGCCAGAACCCACAAATTGGGGGGAAAGGCCTAACAATACTTAGCTTTAAAATGTGCAATTTTAGGGCTGTGCTTATGCGTAGTAATAAAAAAATGGCAGTTGCGTCTGAAAAAGAAGCATTGTAGCCGGTATTAGCGTTGCGCTAAAGGCGTCTCGCAGCAATGGCGTCATTAGGAGCGTGCCAGGTGGCGCTGCATTCGTTGCACCTCAATGGTGCTCGACATAAGATCGAAGCAGAACCGTCGGCGCTGATCAGCGTCCAAAATAAAGGAATACTTAGTGTGTGGTATGCGGGCACGGCTCCTCAGCACGAATGCTGATGCGCGTGCCCCGGACAAATTATCGTCGTCGCGTTTTTAGGCAAACGCAGTTGGCGTCGCTGGAGGCCCTCTAATCCACCACGCGCGGGCCGCTCGTGCGCTGTCCATTGCGAGACAGCACGGCAACGCCGACGACGACGACGATGGAAAAAAAATGAACCTCGGTAGTCTGTATCATTCCTACCGTAATAAAAAGTGAGTGATGTTTTCAGAAACCAGTTTGTTTCTGAGCATCTTTGGCTAGCAGCGCGACGACCGACATATGAAGTGAGAGAAGGGACAAGAAAGAGGCGCTGAGGCTTAGCTTGTGATACCACTCGTGGGTGCCCTATGGTGCAATCTTGCAATCGTCACAGGCCTCTCCCTGTGGTCTCCAATTACGCCTGTCTTGCGCTAGCTGATTCCAACTTGCGCCTGCAAATTTCCTAACTTGCAATTGTACTTGCTCCCTATTCGTAATGGGCGCGCCGTGGTCAAAGGTGGTGGGTGCGAATTTGCATCTCCCTGTCTTGCCGGCCGGTTCTCTTCAAGCCATTTCTGAACCCTGCTAGTCGAATGCATAATCCTTAACCGAGAAAGAGTGATATTTCATCAAAAAAAGGAAGTAGACGCTTGTAGGCTTTGCAACTCGTGGTGAGCACAGGTGTGAGTTTGTTGAATTACTAAAGCAACTATGGCTGAGCGAACTCTCGCAAAAGCGACCACCCACGCAGGGACTGACCAAAGTTACCAATGTTGTGACGAACTATGCCTCCCTCAACGCTGAGCAAGAGGATAAATTTAGCTCCGATTGCGTTACGCATGGTACAACAAAGGCGCCATCTGAGCATGCGACGCATGTATGCGTATTGGCTTCTTTCATCTACCCAACGATACCAAAGTAAGACACGCGGGTTTGTAGGGTTACAAAGATGTAAGCGATAATGCTATAACATGTTTTCGTTACATGCGGTCTTAGCAAGCGATCCCCTCTGACCAATTTTGAAGACGTTTCCCGTCAAATAACTAAATAGATGCGTCTTTTATGGAGTCAATAAAGCTGTAAAGGCAACTACACTAATACAATTGGAAGAGTTGGACGTTGTCAAGCGTTGCCATCATTTGCGGAGAAAAAAACTTGACTCTCCTAGCGAAAATAAGGCGGGAATATATAGCAGTTGGTTAAGGAGATTATTGCTTTCACGATGAATGACAAGCCTGAATAAGTAGGCGACAACACATTGCAATTATAATTATAATTTCAATTCCTGTTTTCCTTATTTTGTATAAAAAGTTTTGAAAGGGGTGGCGGCCCTTGTCAAGCCGCACTGATTTCTTCCAACAGCGAAGTTGTTTAGGCTAGCCGTAAAACGGGCGCGTTTCACGAAAAGCCAGTCGCGCCGTAGCCATGGTAACCAGCGACGCCGCAGCTGCCTGCCACTGCGTTGCCTAGCAACCACCTCGCGGAGCGTCACGCGCTATGATCACAAGAGAGAAAGAGAAAATGAGAGCGAGAGAGAGAGAAACAAATTGTAGCAGCACCAACGAGGCAATGGGCATGGGTGCTGGTGGCGCCAACCGCACTTCTCCGTTTCCCCGCATTGGCGACGAACGCTCGCGATGTCCATTACTGCAGTTTTTGTGTCCCCAAACATTTTTAAAAATTCAAAAATAAAATGGGGAAGCCCGCACCACCAGAGAGGTACAACAGGCGTAAGTGCCAATAGTAAAATAAATGAAAGGGGTATGCCACAACATCCCAAAGGATTTAAAATAAAAGCCAATTATTAAAGGAAAGAGCGGAGGCAAGCCTGAAGTATATGACAAAACACAAATACGCATACACCTTTGACGTAGCTGGCGCCTCTGGCGGCGGTTCGGCCGAGATCTCCCCAGCTGCGTACTACTTCGCATGCGCTGCGACGTCATCCCGGCGTTTTGTCTGCTGCGCGCCGCCCGTACAGTGTGCATAGCTTTCGCCCCACTTCCCCTACCTGTGCTCGGACTGCAAGTGCTTAACATTACTTCGTATAGCCATGACCAGCTAGGAACCGATCAGCTCCGCCTTGCGCCATTAGTACAAGCTACCCCGATTTCTTTCTTTTTTTTTTGTGCCGCCTACATCATGTTGGGATGTGAAATAAATTTTGATTTCAGTTGAAATCGTGAACGAAATGGCCCCTCTGATTGGAAGGCTGGCTAGCTCAATGGATGGCTATAGCTGACTGACTGGCTGTCTTGGCTTGGCTGGTTGTCTGGCTCAATAGTTCGGAGTCCCGGATTTATTTTAACAACACGCTCAGAGTTGAAGCCCCCTCGGATGATTCAGAGAGCTTCTGACGAAGAAAAGAAACGGCCCCAAACCACGGACATGTCGCACTCTAAATAAAGAGACGTCCACATTGTACAGACCGTGTGTTATGCTTCAATGCACGGTTCACCAAACCTAAGAAAGCTTCGCTTACATGGACAGACATCAGAGCTGTATTCTGCGTAACAATTTTGTTCAAGAGAGCGCACAACATTCCACGACGTCTGCTCCTTTCCGGATTCATCCCCCGAAATCATTCACAATCGGATGAAGAACCGCTTCAGCATCGTTCTTCCTATACTCTTGCCAGGGATCCATCTCAGATGCAGCCGGAAACCACAGGCTATTCTTAAATTGTCATCTGTGAAAGAATGACGTGCATTGGCTTTTAACGGGCTTCATTAACCTTTGCAGGATACCGAATGACTTTCTTTGGATCGCGAACTGGGTTCTCGAAATGAGCTTGCGCAACTCGTGATTGCTGTATATACGCCTGTTGCTTGAGTTGGATTGAAAAGCAGCAGCAATCAGCGGTCGGTGCACTCCTTTTGAACTTGCCTACCTGGAGACAGCGAGCGCGTGGAAAGAAACTGGTTGCTCAAGATCCTAATACGACCCAGGGACGCGTTGCTCGCCCGACGTTTCGCTGGAAATCGAAAGTAATCAATCGCGCTGGTTCAGCTGTTATCGCGTTCCTTCCAATACCGAGTACGGGATTGTGGGTTCGACATCCGGCCAGGGCCGCGTAATTCCACTGTGATGGATCCCAGAAAACACGGCTGTAACAAGCTTGGTGACGCAGCAGTTCATTCCGTCCGCAGGAAATGACAAAAAATGCACGAAATTACCCCATAAATTTCTTCGAAATGCACGACTCGGGCAGCAATGCGTCCAATGCAAGCGATCAGGAAACAAATAAGCGAAAAACTAAACGCATTATCACTGACAATAAAGAGCCTGCAGGAAAATGGTAATACAACGTTGGTATGCCGACAATGTGATGACGTCATACTGAAATGATGACGATGGCAAAACGATGAGAGCGTAACGACGCTGGCATGACGAGAGTCGGATAACAAAGCTGGAATGAAGACTAAGCAGTGACCCCGATGGCATCACGACTGCGTGCGCACATCTCGTGGCCCAAACTGGTCGGACAGACACTGGACGGACAGACATCGGCAGTAATTTTCTCTTACGAGCTATTGTACATTAAGTAATTTTTTGTGAATACTGGCCGAGTTTAAAAGCGAGCTCGCGGCGTCAGATCAGGTAAACGAAGGTGGGTTCAACAAACTGAGCTCGCCGCTTTTTGCTCGGTGTAGCTGCATGCAATGGCTAGAGTTTCGATAAATTACACGCTCCCTAAAAAATAATAAACGAAAACAATGGACACGACTATTTGCTAGTAAAATCTTAGATAGCAAGTAGAAGAAAGCAGTGGAAGAAAAGACGTGTTTGTTTACCTGGCGGTCTCACATCTATACACAGTAGACAGGATTTGATTTTTAACACCGCGTTCTCGGTTTATGAATTTGGCAACACAGAAGACACTGAAGTGACTGTGATACAAGAACACTGCTTTGCTCGTCAGCTTCTCTTGTTTCAATCCTGTTGCTGCTTGTTTGCTGTGTCTAAAGGTAACTATTACAAACGCGTATGCATCCCACAAAAGACGCGTTCCGATGGCAAATATTTAACGAATTGCATGCTACAACCCTCCCCCCCCCCCTTTTTTTTTTAATCTTAAGCACGCAGGCACAGGAGTACGCTGAACAGCTAGCGAGCCAGAACTGGCGATCCTTCTGCGACCAACTTCAAGGGACGCTCAGCACAAAGAAAACTTGGCATATACTTCGAGCACTGGTTGACGACACCCACACTAAAACCCAACAAAGACATACAATTCACCGGCTAATCCACAACTATGGCGGCACAGAGGATCAGCTTCTCCAAGAACTTCAGACGAAGCTACACGGTTCAGCTAACCCGCACACCATTGCCACCAACCTTTCCACCACCAGGGAGTACGAAGGAGCGTCCAACGAAGAGCTAGACCGGCCTTTCACACAGGCAGAGTTACAGGCGGCCCTCTCTAGATTAACACGCAATACGAGCCCGGGCAAAGACAGAGTCACCAACAAGCACCTTCGACAGCTACCCCCTCGGGCGTTGGCGGCTCTCCTTCGGTACTATAATGACTGCTGGATTAAGGGCGAGCTACCAACAGCCTGGAAACACTCGGAGGTGACCATGGTACCCAAGCCGAACAAACCCATCTCCATCGCAAATCTCCGCCCCATCTCCCTTACGTCCTGCGCCGGGAAACTATTTGAACACATGGTCAACGAGCGGCTCACCACACATCTCGAGGACAACGATCGCTATCCACACACCATGTTCGGCTTCCGCCAGATGCTCTCCACGCAGGACGTCCTCTTCCAGCTAAAGGAAGATATTCTTGACCATTTGAGCAAACACAGCAAGTCATCCATTCTAGCTCTAGACGTAAAGGGCGCCTTCGATAACGTGAGCCATGAAGCCATTCTCCGTAACCTAGAAGATCTCGGCTGCGGTGCCAAAACATACGCCTACATACGCGCTTTCCTCACCAACCGTACGGCCACGGTGGGAATTGCCAATCTCCGGAGCAAGACATTTCACCTACCTAACAGGGGTACGCCGCAGGGTTCGGGAATCTCGCCACTCCTCTTCAACGTGGCCCTCCTCAAACTTCCCCGCCTCCTAGACACCATCCCAGGGATATTTCATGCTCTATATGCAGATGATACACACTGTGGACGAGAGGCGCGAGCACGGGTGAACAGGAGGACCGTCTTCAGGAGGCGGTCAATATCATCGAACGGTACCTGAATACCTGCGGCCTCCACTGTGCCCCGGATAAATCCGAGCTATTAGTACTCGCGGCACGCACCCGGGGCCGGCCCCCAAGCCACGACGCACCGGACACACAAGTCCTTCTTCAGGGAGTCCCGATACCGAAGGTCGACTCACTTCGAATCCTCGGACTCCATATACACAAGGACGGGTCCGGCTCCGCCACACTCCCTAGACTACAGAACACTGTGGCACAGCTGACTCATCTGATACGACGCGTGGCAAATCGCTGCAATGGCCTCAAAGAGCACGACACCTTGCGAATGATACAAGCCCTCCTGTACAGCCGAATTACATACGGAACTCCTTACCTCAACCTGAAGACAGCCGAGAAACAAAAGCTAAACCTCCTAATACGAAAGGCCACGAAACTCGCCCTAGGACTGCCAGCAACCGCCTCCACTGACCGATTGCTTCGCATGGGAGTTCACAACTCCTGGGAAGAACTTGCGGAAGCGCACCTCATCAACCAGATCGAGAGACTCAAGATCACAACCACACGCCGAGCAGTCCTCCGACGTACAGGATACGCAATCAACCTAGAACTTGATGGCGAACGTAAGGAAAAGATCATGTCGAAGCTCCGAGATTGTCTACAAGTTCATCAGATCCCTCGGAACATGCATCCAGAACACCATCGAGGCAGACGGCTCGCCAGGGTAAACGCCATCAGACACAAGCACCGTAACGACCCGCAGGCGCGCTACGTGGACGCAGCCAAGTATCCGGGCCGAAACGCTTTCGCCATCAGCGTCACAGACTACAGGGGAACGACACTGGCGTTGGCTACAATTCTCGCCAAACACGCGGACACAGCAGAGGAGGCCGCTATAGCACTCGCCACCCATACAAGCGACGATGCCATAGTGGTCTTCACCGACTCTCAAACAGCGGCACGCAACTACATGAAGGGCAGGATCTCCGTCAAAGCGATAAACATACTGAAACGTGGCGACACTCCTCCCCCCTACACCTGCATCATGTGGGTTCCGGGACATGAGGGACTCGAGGGGAATGAAGCGGCACACACCGCGGCCCGCGCAAGCGTCAACCGGGCCTCCCCGCACGAGATTTTCGACATGTCCCACCCACCCAAATCAGCGGAGGAAACGGAATCAATACCGCAAACTTATCAAGCGCTACTGCAGCACTCTCGGCTTGGACGCAGGGTATACCCCCCACCACATCCAAAACTAACGAGAAACGAAGGTACCGACTACAGGCGACTCCAGAGCAATACCTTCACCCACGGAAGCTTACTGCATCATTTCCACCCGACGATATACAGCTACACCTGTCCACACTGCAACGTGCCAGACACCTTGGCACACCTCCTACTGCAATGCAAGCACACCCGAGCAAGCATTTACAACGACACAACCAATAGCAGCAGACGCAGACCCAACCCTCCTCGCAGAGACGTGGGAGGCTGCGATCTCCAAGCCGGACCTAGTCGACCAGCGCGAACTCGTCGCCCGGGCCCGGAGGGCGATCCAAGCCAGAGGGTTCCTGGAATAAGGGACCCTCCCACCTCGGCTGGCAACTAACTCACTGTTTCAAACAAAGGTTTATTCATTCATTCATTCATTCTCATTAGCAGTGGTGTCGTGGGATATTTACGAATTACTATGTTCATAAGTTGGCAGGTATGACCCTGCATGGCGGCGAGCAGGGAAGACAGATATTTCACAGGCATGCACCGCACTGCGCTGCATGTCTGATTCGAAACAGCAGAGCACGACGCCATTATAGGCTTGACGCCTTATAAGAAAAGTGCTCCCATTTGTCAAGATACTCTGTCTCTGTCCGGTGTAAAGCACTGATGGCGCCGGTATGCGGTAGCACAATTGCATTTTCTCGAATTTTTATGCTCAAACTGATAATGGTAATATAAAGGGCATGCGCTGCCAACGAACCTTGTTATAGATGTTTTTTGTCCGTTAAAATTTTGCAATGTACTAACAATGTCTGAAGCAAATATCCGTAAAAGTACCCGAAAAAAAGTAAGAACTACTCGTATAGGGACGGACTGTTCCACTTCTTACGAGTTGGTCTTGTCAACGTTTCTTTATGGCGAATTGCATTCAGTGCAGTGACTCCAACGAATTAGAATGCGACCTGGCCCATTGCGATTAGTAATCAACCAATGTGGCGACATCGTGTTGCTGAATACGCCTTTATTAATGTGAAAGCATAATATGTCCCATGAAGAAGAAAAGCAGGCGTTTTAAACAACGAGTGGTACCAAAAAATTGTGATCACATCATGTGACGTCATCAGCGTCTTTTATGACGTCAGGAGTTTTATGACACACGCCAGACATACAGAGAGACAGAACGATTCCTCGCATACTATTTCCTATGAAAGAACGGTTCTCGATACATCTTGAGATGGAAATTAATGTACTGAGGTCTATTTTCATTTTAGTAGAAAACATTTTTTTTCATTGATTACAGCATGAAAGGCAGCTCGCAAGAGATCCAATCTTTCTTGCAGACCATTTGTTGCAACTCTTCCCTTACCGCGTGGTCGTCTGTAATACCCTCGTGAGCTTTAATACCCTGAGAACTCGTGTAATACCCTCGGTTGCGAGGGCCTTTAGGGGTATTTTGTATAAATAAATAAATATTTATATAAATATGTGACGAAGCACAAAAATCTGCTTAGCAAGCAAGGCTCAGTAAGAAAGGCTTGCATGATGGCCCTTAGTAAGCGTATGTTGAATGCGGCCTCAAAAGCTTAATTCCAGAAGAACTGAGCCCTCATCAGGCTAGCCGAGTTGCTTCAGGAGTGAACCCTGTGTAATGGATGCGTGACGCGATGAGAACGTCGTTGAAGTCGGCGCCACTCTGGGATGGCTGGGTTATATAGGAGCACTTGAGAGAAACGCTGTAGGAAAAAATCACTAAGCGCTTCTGTCTAGGCTGCTTGGACAAATACCTCGAGACAAAAAGAAAGAAAAAAAGGAGAAAGCGAAGAATGAGTCAACGAAGTATCAAGAAATGGGATTTCCAGAAAACGGAGTGTGCGATCGACGGGAAGTAGAAAGGTAGAGAAACGGAACATGGCACACGTTGTGTTTACAACGAAGGGTCATTGAACATACTGCTGTATCTGTTTTCAGCGTTATCACGCTCAGATGCTTACTTTGCTACCGGGTGGCAAGTGTATTGATTGCGTCAGCTGCCCGACTCAAGTGCAGCAAGCCAATAGACGTGGCATTGATGGGGGGAACAGTGAACTGCCCTTTAACTTGGATCGGTGGCCACATTAGGCAAGTGAACTTCTTGAAAAGATCCGCTTTGTATTTGACTTTTTGAGAACTCGTGAACTTGTTCTCAGGGTTGTACGATTACACCTGGACAGCAGAGGCGTGGTAGGAGAGCATGGAGGCTGTAGAAGCAGGCGAGGCTAGAAGCTGCAGCGTCTCTAAACCGTGGTTCGTAAACTGGCCTAATGAAGTTCTTTAAAACATTTTTCACCTGGTTTACCACCCTACCCAAATCCATTAAGGCCGCATACGCCAATTACTTTAGGCACGTGTTACCTATTCCCTATTCAACAAAAATCTGCTTTATGATTTTGTTTTCACTTGGATAATTAGAACAGCGTAGAGGAGGAGAGATCTCAAGCAGCGCTAATGGAGGAACAATTAATGACTGCTGCTCGGCAGGGCCCGCCCTGTGAGAAACTGTCCTATCACTTCCGCAAATTTTGAAAAAGCTGGTAGAAACACTCGCATTAGGCGTTTGCGCCCTGGTTTCTGTGCCGCTTGCAACTGGCCCGGTCAATCGAAGCCGGCTGCAGTTCACAGGATTGTCTGGACGCACCCGATCTATACGGACATTGCTATAAATGAACGCAGCCCGTTTTCGATCCGTTGCAGGCGTTTTACTACACTCAGGCGACGCAACGCCTGAAACATACGAAAGGGTGGCCGTTTACTTCGAGCACTTGATCAAACAAAGTATTCTGTGCGACAGGACCCAAAGTCTACAACTAGCTGGGCGTATTGAAGAGTAATAATGAGTGAAGACAAATTGCGTTGTCTTTTCGCTTCGTCTGCAGATGTGAAGCACCGGATTAACTATCTTCTGCATGACTCGTTGTGGTGGCTCAGTGGCAACGGCTTTCTGCACGAGGTCGCGAATGCGACTCCCGGTGGTAGCAGTCCCATGGTAGGGGAATGCTGAAAAAAAAACGAAAAAAAAAAGTTGGTTGTTCCCACTTTGGGTGCGCGTGAACCTTTTCTGGCCCAGTGATTCTTGCCAAAATCCTAATGGCGCATAAACGTAAAACAAAGCATGGCACCAGATTCGCACGTTGCACAATAACAATACTCTGCAATTTAGTTGCAGAGTATTGCATTATTCGTTGAACGAAATCCTCGTTTCACATAAATTCCGAAACAGTAGTTTGACCTGCGTTTAATGCGTAAGCATTAGCAATGTCAAAGTGGAAAAAAAGTATGCGTATCATCTGTGGGAAGCCGGCCACGTGATATCCATGTATATGTATGTATGTACATATATATATATATATATATATATATATATATATATAGATATATATAGTGCAAGTGACGGTGTTCTGCCCCGGGCCACTGTCAGTTGCATTTGACTCCTCGAAGAGACATGTGTCGATTGAGCTCCTGAACAACACTTTGTCGCATGGTAAACGCGGATTAAATGATGAATCCGGGGCCTGAAAGAGGTTCAAGGTAATGCTAACGCATTTCCCTCGCATTTACCGCTTCATTGGCATATAATTGCTTTTTGTATTGATAGGCATTGTCATATAATTTGCATTTTGCATTGGCATATAATTGCTTCTATATTCATAAGCCTGGAGCTGCTTCCTGTCGAGTAACTTTAGGTGTACTATGGGCTTTGAGGTAGTGTTGTTTTTCGTTTGGCACGAAGCCATCATCGGTGTTAATAAAGTTTGCACTGGCAATAAAACATTAACCTTCAGCAACTGCCACAATGACTCAGTGCCATTGGCGTTCAAGAAGAGGTTGTGCGTTCAATTCCTTGCGTGGCGGTCGCATTACAAGAAGGCCACAATCCACTTAGATCGCTTAGATTCAGGTTTATAGCATTAACATAAATCGATCACTTAGATTAGATTTAGATAGCCACTTTTATTTAGGTCTAGCGTAAACAACCTTACTTGGTCGACATCAAACTACAGCCTTCCATTATGGCCTACCTGATATCCCTGGTATTGCTTTGAGATGTGAAACACCAGAATTTGAATTTCAGCTGCAGGCGACGTTTTGTATGATCTGTAATATTACACTTGGCGCCCCAGTTCCATGTTCGTTACGTTGAGGTTTACTCAACGTGCGCTAAAGGTTAAACTTTGCAGCACTTCACACCTTACATTAGCGTTACATAAAGGCAAACTGCGATTGAATAGGGTATACTGTCATTATCTAAGGCAATTACAACTAGGTGCATGCGAAAATGTTCGAGTTTACAACATTTACGGTGTTCAGACTGTAGCGGAGTGCTGAAACGCGTGAATCGCTTTTCGGCGTTTTTTTTTTTCTTTTTTTTTTTTTATTTGCTGTTTCATTTGTGGTGTGACAAACGATAACCGCAAATAAAATTCTGAAATTCATAGGAAAGACCATGATGTGGAAATGGGAACTTCCATGTTGAAGTGAAAAAAAAGAGCACCAATCAGAAAAACAACTATTGGAATCAAATATTTTGAAGCGCCAGAGCGAAGAAAGCAATCTAATGCAGATTTAACAAGGCGAAGACTGCAGCCATACTTAAATTGAAATGTGTTTATGCATCCTGCCTTATCCTTGGCCACATTGTAACTTTACGATCTCGTATCCTCAGTCGCGCCACCTTGTACTTTTACCCACGCGAATCACAGCGATGCGCTTCAGACAGCACCATATCCTGCCATTTAATACATAAAACAAATCAAAGAAAGTGAGAAGCTGGCAGGTGTCCCGTTGTATAAGCTGTGTGGATGCTTCTACGCTTTTTGAATGCGAAAGCGTAAAGTCTAGGGCATAAAAGTGCCGGTCAAACGAGCCTGGCGCGTGAAATTTTCCTCATCATTTCACGACCGAGAAATGATATGTATTATATCGGATGACTTACGTGACTTCGAAAGCGAGCGGTCGATTTGATCCCGAAATGGAATTTTTGGCAAGCATCTCGCCTCCGAGTTTCTCTCCCTTAGGGCACGGTCTTGTTCTGTCTACCAGTCGCCGTTTTTGTGTGGCCTTGCGCGATTTCGACATCTAAGCACGAAGAAACAACCTTAGCAGCCTAGCAGTGTGCGTTGTTAGGATCCAATTTTTGTTTGGTTGTTTCACCTTTTATTTTTTTCTTGCAGTTTGATGCTTCGTGTTTACACGTAGAGGTACACCCAGTTAGAAAGAAATTACTATGCAAATGCAGACTTCACTACGAATTCAATACCAAGGGTTCTTTTAAAATTTATTTGGCCCTTTGGCTTTCATTGTAGGAAGCAAGCAGTGCATCGTATGAAGTGTGTAAATCAAAAGGCAGCCATTTGTCGATTATTTCGAGCGCAATTTTTCTGTTTAAATGAAATGGTTTTAAAGAAAGATAGATTCTGTAATGAGAAGCCACAATATATGTAAGATATCGTAAGGTTGCCATTTATTAGCCGTTACTTCGGTTTTTCATTTGAACTCAGCCTGTCAGGCTGAGTTCAAATAAATAAGTCATTTCTCGTGCAATAATCTGGCTCACTTATGATCGTTATCTTGAGCAATGAATTCGTTCTGTAGTTTGCGCTTAACCTGTTCTGGACGCTCATCCCCGTACGGCTACAAAAAATTCATTTTGAATTTCGGCAACCTTCCTACCTACATTCCTTCATACCTACACTTCTTCCTATACCTACATTCGCGCCTTCATTAACTATTTATTTTGTAGCCTTCTGTAGCCGATGACTGGACACCAATGGCCTACCAGTATCTTTAAAGCTTTTCATTTTGCCGTCTTGTTTCCTTTCACATAATGCCGAGTAACAGTGGATTAAGGCAGAGTTCCGAGAACGAGAACGCAAGAGTCTGCGTTTGAGTATCCAGCGTCGTCGGGATAGAGCCCCTGGTTGTAGCTTGGTCGATCACAAGCTCCGCTGTTTGCTCCAGCCTTGCAGCACTAGTGCAAGCTGCTCTTATTATTGTTTTTTTTTTTCGTGTCGTGGCCAAATCTCTAAAGCAGTGCATTCTAATACCACTGGAGTGGGGAGCGTTCTCCCATTGTGCCTTACGGACAGACGCTGTAGTTAAGATACTGCGCCCCTGGTGGAAGTCACGGGTGCTGTCGTTCAAGACGCCGCGACCACAGCGCCCAGAGGCAGTCGCAGACACGGCGTTCCAACCTGGTTATTGATGAAGTAGCGTTTGAACTATCGGTTGGCTCCCACCTACAGGTTAGGCACGGTCATAAGTTGAACGCCACGCATAACTCATAGCGTGCAATATAGTACCACGAATAATTGTCTGCCTGAGCATGCTAAAAGCATTACTGAATAGCAAGCGGAGTTTGTTCTTAAAGAATATTTTTTTTTTACAGCGAAGCTGTTAAGGGATAGGTTTCCCGGCATCGTGTCCGCACGTAGAAAATACTACCATCATCAGCATTTGCTCGAGCGTCGTCGGCAAAGCATCCAACGACACGTACAACAACAACAAAACGACGCGTACAACAATTTCGGCTCCATGTGCGTGACGGTTTCCCGCCAGTTGTGCCTTAGCACAGGTGTCAGTACGGATGATGGATGGCCCATTTTTATACTCCTCGCCACCGCCGATGTCTCTTTCACCAGTGCCGCGATACCCGGTGCTGGAAAGTCCCACCAATCGTTGTGCCCCTTTCTATCGTGACGTATAGAGAGCGCGCTAGCGCTGTTATCAGCACTTGCCCTTTGGACTCGTTTAACCACATCTTCCAGGATCCTGACTTCAGGATCCTGACGATGCCGTGCAGTGTGCCGCGGCTATGAACGCCGTGTCTCATACGCTAGTCTTTGACGATGGGGCGGACATCGCGCAGCAAATGCTCTACTTGGTCATCGCGCCGGGCGAAAACAAGACGCCGGTGTCCTTGCTCTTTGACGAATATGCCGAAGACACTCAATATAGTCAATAACGTTAATGTATAAATTCGCTGTAGCACTATTCACTATAGCAGACCCACCATGGCCACAGCTTCGCTGGCTTCCATCTGAACAGTAGTAGAAGGATTCTGATCTTTTTTTTTTTTTTTCACAAGCATTCCGAGCACACACTACAACTGAAGTGTCCGCGAAAGATTTAATTTTGCATAGTGAGGCCAAAAAAAAAACAGAGTTACTGTACAAGTATAAAGAATCTAAAACAGCTAATTGAAATTATTGCCTGATTATTCAGACAGTGCACAAAAAATTGCAAGCTCGTTGGATGCAGATGAAATTACCACTTGCCCATGACAACGGTTTTACCTCGAGCGCGCCTAATTGTGTTAGCAAAAGCGTTCTGTTTTCTGACGCCGTCTCTGCAACATATCCTTCTGATTAGTTAACAAAGTTTCTGCTGACTCATTCTTTTCGCTATGCGTTTGAACGGTACCAAAAAAATATTTCATGCAGATTGCTGTACTTTAGGCCTTTAATCTTCCTTATTAGGCGAGGCAGCAGGATTTCCACTACAAAAGTGAAATAATGGACAATTACGGCATGCGTGAAACAAGTTTTGGGTCTCATTCGCTGCACGTTAATTAGAGCGACCGCTGCCAGATAAATGTGCCGCGGACATCAACCTTCGAGTTTCGGGCCCGATTTCGTTTGTCTTTTCTTTGCGACGAGCATTGTCTCTGCCAGATTTGCGAAACCACGAGAACAGCCGTCTTCATGATTTATTTATCTGAGAAGCCGCATGCTCAATAATTTGCGTCAGAGGGCGCAGGGTGCGCCCTGAGGGCTGTAGTTTCCAAACGCGGCGTTGAGATTAAAAGTGACGTCGCGCCATGTAATATTGTTCCGGGGAAATGGCCGAGTATATTGCGTTAGTTGCGCAATATTATATGTCGGGTTGCCCTTACCGGTTGTTACATAATTAATACTAATGCTGCCCGAGAATTGTAGCACGATCATGTGTCTACGTAGGTCACGGCCCACGCTTTCTGTGACGGCAAAGCACAGAGTCCGTGCTTTTAGTGTCAATCTGAGTAATCTCAATTTTTTTTTCACTCAGCTGAATTGCAGCAAGGCTTACGTATAATCACCAAAATGGCACAAAACAAAACAAAACAAAAAAACGTGCAGCCCTGTCTGATGCAGGTATTAGAGCAACGTGTTCGTGCACTTGTCCGTTAGCCAACGCATAGCCCTAGGGAATATTAAGGCTTTAGTTTAGCGTTCGTGGACATCTTGTGGCTAATACCCTCAGTACCAGGGAACAGGCATTGGAAGTGGGCACCATCTGCCGCGGACGCAGCAGCCGGGCGCTTAGGATGCTTTGCAGGTTTGTCAGCTGCTGAACTGAGTAAATTGCTACGACGATTCACGCTTTGATTTACTTTCACAGTCGAGACGTATGCTTAATAGGAGGCAGCCAACTTGTTCAAAAGGTAAGTTCATTAATGCCTTTGAGGAGAATTGAATATGACTGATACTTAGTTGCGTAAGGACTTCTCGTCGCCCTAATTTTGATGGCCGTGTGAGCATTATGATGGAGCACGCGTTTATTTCTAATCGTAAGGCTGGAAAGCTCACATTTTAACCTCAACTAATTAGCATATTTAATTATGCTGCATTTGTTTCCCTCATTCCTTACAAATCTATGCTCTTTCGCCAGCAACAGAGAGAACATTTCACTTCTGCTTCGCCAATATTTAGCAAGTGTCCATATGCTATATAATCTTCGCCATCGAAGCTTTCAGTGACGTCAGTTGTAGGATACGAAAGTTACGAAAGCCTTTTTTGAGCCGCTTTCGAAGGAACGGCAGTGTTGCAGCCTATATCGCATTTAGGGGCTAAAACTTTGTGCTGACGTCGCCATTGGTGTCAGGACAGTAGAGCAGTACTGGTCACTTGCCACGCTGGGCCGTTGGCTGTGGCTTAAGGTTGTTGGGACCAACACCGCGAGGTCGACTTCCCTATTGGGGGGGGGGAGGGGGGGAGGGGGGGAGGGGGGGAGTGAGGTGAGTGAGTGAGTGGAGTGGAGTGAGTGAGTGTGAGTGAGTGAGTGAGTGATGAGTGAGTGAGTAGTGAGTGAGTGATGAGTGAGTGAGTGAGTGAGTGAGTGAGTGAGTGAGTGAGTGAGTGAGTGAGTGAGTGAGTGAGTGAGTGAGTGGGGTGACGTAGGCCGCGTTCCTCAGAAGACGTGAAAGGCGGGTCTCACAAACCAACCTGCATAAGAAAACCATGCATCCATTCTAAATCTTACAAAAGAGGTGTGACATGATAATGACGTTTCACCGAACTCCTTCCGCTCCTCGTGTTCCTAAACTGTCTATCTGCCTATATGTTGGATGGCGACACCTTGCTGTGCTTCCACAACAGTACCTCAGTTACAATGGTGTGGCTGGGCTTTGGCACTGCAGTGAGTTTTAGACCGGGCTGGTTTGCTCATCTTTTTAGCCCATCTTCTTTAACAGCGCGAAATGAGACAAAGCACGGCCACAAGGGGAGACGAAGGCAAGCGCCGTGACAAGTTTGGTCAGCATCTGCAAAACTCTCACCTGAATGTATCGGCACGACTTCCAGCAGTCGCATTTCAGCCTATTTATTTATATCAGAATTTCTTCTTTGCATTTCAATCAGTGACTGCCGCGGCGATTGCTGATGATAATATGAAACACAATAAGTACTGAATCTCTCCTGTGAAATGCACAGATAATTTACGAGTAATTATGACGTCTCCGCAACTTACATATAGCTCGGAAAAGTGTTAACTGCGACAGAACGTATAGCGGTACACATGGTGTCCATATATGTTTTAAAGTGGCTTTTACTCTATCTTGCCTGTTATCCTCTCTTCTTGTACTTTTACTCGCCCCCCCCCCCCCTCTCCTTACTGCTGATTGAAATTCATGTGTGGGCAGCCAAACCCAAACAGCCACTGTGCGCGCAGGCAGTAATTTCAACTTCTTCCTTCTCATTTATTATTTTTTTCATTAAACATCCAATCACGTAGCCACGGAATTTCTAGCAAGCGTCTATGCTAGGAGGTTATCTTGGGTTATGTTAAAAGTTATGCTGACTTCTATGCTACTTGCAACATGCACCTAGTGTGATTATTTAATGACGGAAATGATGAAACTTCAGGAACTGATAATCGTACTCGGCATTGTCGCGGAAATCCTTATGTCCGTCACTGCAGTGAAGCTTGGTCAGCAAAATTTGTCAATTTATCTCTTACACATTGTGTTTAATAATCCTGGTCTTAAGTGGCGCTAACTTGACGAAACACAAGAACGAAAGAGGGAGACACACACCAAGCGCTACTTAAGACCATTCTTAGTGTAAACCAACTAGCTCAAATTTTTGTTCAAATATGTTTAATAATCTTGGACCGTAGTCGTACACTCATGCGGTATAATCTGTTTTCGTCAGATGCTGGGCAAAGAGAACGCGGAAAATGCAGGGAAATGGTTTGATAAATGATGACATTAAGAAACTGACAAAAAAAATACCTGTCAATAAGAGGCCCTCCTTTACCTCTCAAACACCCGATACAAAGCCAGCTGTGTCTGCATCTGAACAGCGCGAAGATTCCCCATAAGGCCCACTTCTAAATTTCTAGCAGGACTACCGACCTAGAACAGCGCCCTCAGACAATACCTTTCAGACTACGCGTCCTATTAGAGCCACGCAATATTGTGCGCTAAGAAAGGCTAAAAATTATTCAGCCTATTATCGCTACGTCTTCAGCCTACGTCTTCGCCTTTCGCGGCCATGACTTTGAGGGGGCGCTGGCTAACACTCTCACTGCCGTACCTAGTAACAGATGCCCCCTTATCCCAATTGGCTTGAATTATTTTCCCTAACTGCTTGAGCAATGGAATGAAGAAAAGATTGTGATGGCTGGTAGCATAAGAGAGGACAATGAGTCACAAAGTGCACGATGGATTAGGCGCAAAAGAATAAGATTGCGCATAGATTAACGCGAGTTAACTAATTTCTGTGGATGAGATGGTGTCAGTTACAATGCACGGCTCGAATAAGAATTAAGGGGAGACAATTACAATTGTGGTCAGGCATAATTTACAGGTGGTCAAAATATTGCAACATTTTATTAGAATATGACGCAAAAAATGCACGACCAATGTAACCTAGCCAAAGATGAAGGAGCGAGCAATGGCTTCTTGGATTTGCTGGCTACTTCCTGGTATTTATCAAAAGTTTTGCTAGGATAGCTAAGTGCTTGGCTGAACTGAACAAAAATGGTGTCCCTTTTCACTGCACAGAAAACAGCGAGGCAGCGTACCAGTAAGTCGACGTCGAATATCGTATGACCCAGCGTACCTGGCCAGCCTGCCCTTTCAAATGAATACTGACCCATCTAACTACGGTACTGGGGCAGTCTTATACCAAAAGGGGACACCTGATCTTTCCCGAGTAAGCAACAACGGGTGATAGGTTATTATTCCTGTACCTTCAGTCCTTGTCAAGGTAATTATAGTACGAGCTGGAAAGAGATCCCTAGCTGATTTAATGGCGGTGTGGTATTCTCGCTCATATATTGATGGGAGAAATTTTAAGTCACATACATATCATCAAGCCCTGGCTTACCTCCTCAACATGTTTGAAGCAAGATGAAAGCTTGCTCTTTGGATAAATGAACTAAAACAATATTTCCTCGAAATTTTTTAACGTTCAGGCAGCCACCTGTCAGACGCGGATGCTTCGTCTTGTTTAACAATTGAGCTCCCACATGAGAAGATTAACATGAACAAACCTTGAGAAGGATACGACGACGTATATATTGAAAACAGAGAGCTAGTGGTATACCAGAGGCCCTTGTTTTAAATGTACTTCACCTGTACCACGACACTCCGTAGTCCGCCGGTGACGATGGTTCCTGGCGTACCTAGGACAAGGGATTTTTGATGTTTAGCGGAAACACATGAAAAGAGACATTGAAAACTGTGTAAGGACGTGCCACTTGTGCGAGATAAACAAAGCCAAGGACCGGCCACGACCAAAAGAACTTGTGTTGCCTGAACACTTTGACAAACCATTTGAAGTATACATGTAGAATACAGCCGAACGGAAAAAAAATGTCCAGGCGTACGCAAAATTCAGTCATTTCTGGTAGCAATAGATCAATGTACCAGAATGCTAGCGTCATGACCCGGCAAGGAAGGAAGACGCAAACGATGTCATAGCCCTCCTTGAAAGAGCAATATTCTCTGATTGGAAGGTTCTAATGTCGCACAATGGCCCTGAATTCCTTAGTAGAAAGATTCTAGAGTGCGTAAAGAGCCGTGACGTCACACTGGAATGTCAAATACCTCGAGCAGCTAGTCGCGCGGGGCAGTTTTGCGTATATTCGTGCGCTTCTTTCACGTGCGGAAACACTTTTATGCAGCACGTATTGGGCAACGGAAAGTTGTATCGGGAGTTTGTCATGTTGCTCTACAATTTTCTTTTTGAAACTTTTAATCTAATTATAATATTTGAGAAGCTGAAAATTAATTAATGCTAATTATGTAATTAGGCGGAGAGAGACAGATATAAACTTCATTTCAAGAGCAGGCAATGAAGGTCGATCGTCCCCAGGTGGGCGGCATCCTCAGTCCAGGACGCCGTGGTCTCTCGCTGCCCGTCGCTCTCTGTCAACCAGTCGAAGATGGTCCTCATGGCATGAGCTGGTCAGCAGGTTCTCCCACTGCTCCGGAGTAGGGGGTTGGGGGGATCGGGAGCAGTGCCTTGTTTAGCGCACACTGCCACACCATATGGTAGAGAGTGCACGGCGCTGAGCATTTCTTGCAGGCATATTCACAGCATGTCGGATACATCGCGTAGAACAATGTCCCGTGCGAAAATGTGTTTGTTTGTAGCCTTCTTCGTGCAACGGCGTCCTCTCTCGTCAATTGGCGGTGCCATGCCGGACACCTTCTTCTGCCGTGACTGCAACGCGCCACAATGCCGGTGTATCGTCTGGGTACGCCTCTGTCCGGGTCCGCCGCGGCGCGGACCCCCGGCGGGTTAGACCAGAGAGCGTGTACTCGGGCTGCGGCGTGCGCCGCCACGCTCCCCGCCAGGGACTCCTGCCCCGGAGTCCGTGCTATGAGTATGTCCTGGAGGTCCTTGGTCCTTCTGAGTATGTCTAAAGCTGCCTTTCCTTCTCCACTCTTTCCTTCCTTCCTTCCTTCCTTCCTTCCTTCCTTCCTTCCTTCCTTCCTTCCTTCCTTCCTTCCTTCCTTCCTTCATTCCTTCCTTCTAAAGCTGGAGCACTTATCCTTCGAAGTTGGGAGTGCCTACACGCTGCTTGCGAGTCCGTTATCGCCACTACTTGTTCCTTTCCCATCACTGTGGTAGCCGCGAGGGCGATCGCCATCTCTTCGGCCGAGTCCGTGTGCCGGGTGGCAACTAAAGCGGCCGCGAGCTGTTCTCCTCTACCATTAGTCACGCTGACGGCGTGCGCCTCCACCCCTGTGTACTTTGCGGCGTCCGCGTATAGCGGACATCCTCGTCGTCTCCGTACGCCTTTCTGAGCGTCTTAATTCTCGCTGTTCTTCTTCCTTTGTGATACTCGGCATGTATGTTGCGCGGCACTTTGATGTTGTTTCGTAGCTGCAGCGATATTCTTTTCTTGCCTTTGTGGTCGTCTCCTACCAACACCACCTAGACTAGACAGTCTAGGTGGTGTTGCTTCTACTCCGTATCCCAGGCTTCTCAGGGTGTCTCTTTCCGGTTTGGTCAGCTTGATTCTCTCGAGTTGGCTTGTTCTATGACCTTCTGCCAGCTTTCCCATGTGTTGTGGATACCCAGGCTCAGTGGATTTTCCGTGGACACCGTCTAGGATAGCCCTAGGGCCATCTTGTGTGCCACATGCTATGAGGGCGTCCAGCTTGTCTCGGTCGCTGTTTTTGAATCCCAGGTAAGGTGTGCAGTACGTCACCCTACTGGTGACCAGGGCCTGCACTATCCTGAGCGTATCTTGCTCCTTAAGGCCGTGTCTGCGGTTCGCCACCCTCTGTATTAGTTGAACGACCTGCGCGATGGTGTTGTTGAGTGTGTTGATGGTAGCCATTTCCGCGCCGTCCTTTTGCAAAGTGAGCCCCAGGACTCGAAGCGTGTCCACCTTAGTTACTCTTACGCCGTTCAGTGTCACTTCGGGGTGTGGCGTCTCCAGTGGAGGACGCCCTCTCGTCATCGCCCTCAACGCTAGCAGCTCGGACTTCTCCGGGGCGCACGCGAGGTCGCACTTACGCAGGTAGCTCTCGGTCTTCTCGAACGCCTGCTGCAGTGCGTCTTGATTCTTTCCCGGGGAAAGGCCCGGCTTGGTCCAGATGGTGATATCGTCCGCGGATAATTCATGCTCGAAGCCCTTGATTTTCCTCGGCAGCAGCGGCAAGCCTCTCATCCCAAGGTTGAATAGCAGCATAGTTAAGCGGAATAATTCGTCGGAATGCAAAAAATAATCTGGGTATCTTATAAATAATCTGGGTAGCTACGTGGCATTTGCATATTTTAAAATTTTTTTCAATTTCGTCATACAGAGAAATATGTGACTTATTCGTGCTTTAGTTCAAGACATTGAATAAAAGACATGTACTTCCTATAAAGTTCCTTACTGTGCATTGCTTTAGTTCAAGACATTGAATAAAAGACATGTACTTCCTATAAAGTTCCTTACTGTGCATTGAGCGTGTTAAAATTTCGCAATGTGCTGACAATATCAATAAAAAACATCTTCACACTGACCGGGAAAACTAATGAGGACTTGTAAGGTGGCAAATACGTACCGCTGATTGAAGGCTGGGTCCAACAGCGCTAGTGTTTAGGAATGTGGTGTATTAGTGGTACGAGCACCGAGTGACATTCTTTGTTTCTTGCGCAGCAACTTCCTGTTAGGGACGGACTTCCGGTTTGTCACAGAGGTGGGACGAAATCAGAAATGAGTCAAACAAAAATAAAAACAGGTAGCTATGGTTCTACTTGTTGTTTAAGATAGATAGGACATCAGAGCACAGGTTTGGTACAGTAAAGAGCTAATGAAGTGTCAGGAATAATTAGAAACATTTAAGGAAAGTTTAATTGTCGTACACACACCCACCGTATCACTACAGGTTCCTTTGAAACTCCAAGACCAGAAGTGAAGACATGAGTGACGTTACACCTAAACCAGGGGTACCCGCTTATTACTAATTAAAATTAAAACAAGCTAATTAGAGCTACACACCACCTGACACAGAATGAGGGACAAACGGCTTAGCGCTGCGACAACACATCTGGACGGAAGGGGGGGGAGGGGGGGTGAATCGGTGCCTGTAGGCTACAGCCTAATCTCTAAACGCACGCGTAATCCTTGTGGCGTATTCTCGGAATCTGCGTTAATTCTAAGAGATAGTCATGCTTTCTGGATAGCTTGAGTGAATGAAATTCATGAGTGTTTATAACTGAGTGGTGACAAGTGCTCTACTTTTCAGTATACCTAATGTTTTGCATATCGGCATTAATTATTTCGCCTAAAGAAACTATGACTTCATAGCTTATCTTTCATGTGGGTGAGCGCCACGGCTTTTCTCTAACAGCACTGCAGCGCACTGTTCAACCTGATTATCGTGTTGCGCGATGTATGTTAGTCCTTGTTCAATTATATTCCAAGACACATTTACTACTTGGGAATAAGATCAGAACTTTGACTGTAACACGACAGCTCCTTTAACAAGGATGACTGCGTGCAGTAATAAAAGTTTTCAATATGACATCAGACGGCGTATTACAACACGCTAATTGCATGCACAGGAATTAATTTTATGCATGCGGCACTATAGCAAAGGTCTCTTCAATGGTTCGCAGTCACAATGAACGTCTCATAGTGCGCTACTTATTTACGAAACATGGCTGATTCGCTGCAGTTTTAGTAGGGGGTACTGTAACATTTGATCGCGTGTCTGCGTTGGTTGGCGCAAACATTAAATTTTTTGTTCAGTGTGGTGATACGTTGCTAATTAAGGGGGTGTTCAGCTGTGCGAGTTAAATGCGTATGAAAAAAAAATTCAGTGGGGTCCCATATCGATTGCTAAGACGACTTTGACGGCGAAAGCTTTAATGCGTTGACACCGTTTCATTTGCAATTGTTTGCTTATTTCAGTTAATTAGTGAATAACTATTATTGGTCGTAATTCGGTTTAATTATTTTCTTACTTGCTGTTACGGAGTCTTGAATTGATCCTAATTAGTAGGTACTACTCTTTGGAACTCTTAATTAGTCTTAATTTGTCGTGACCAGTCTTATCACGGAGTCGCTAATTGATGTTAAGTAGTCTCTATTGCTGTTCGCAACCCTTAATTACTTGTAATTATTCGTAATTATTCTTAGCTACTTAGTAATTCACTTTAGCATGCTTAGATAAAGGTGTCCTATGATGTCCGTGTATTGGTTTTGTTAATTACCCTTATTACTTTTATTAGTCTTTGGGAAACTTGAATTACTCTTAATTACTTTTAGCCACTTGGTGCTTAATTCACTTTTACACGCTTTATTGAACGATAGAGGTGTAGTACGCCGCTTTCTGATTTTTGCTACCGCAAGTGTTGTCGACGATGGTCATATTCCGCGAATGAGTCAGTTAATCCTTTGGCTTTAAAAGGCGCCGATACCCATTAACGCGCACGCACGAGCGCTTATGCTCCATCGCGTGCACACGCGCGCACACAGCGTTTTAGAGACCGCATCCGCACAGCCCCCCTGTGACAACGCTAAAAGGCACCCAACGCTATTCTTTTGGAGCAAGGCAACACCTGATTAGATGAACTGGGGTGCGAGGTGAGCTTGCTAGGGAGACCGCGCATGCGCAGACCCCGGCACTACTTTTTCACCGGCGCGTTCCGTCGACGAGCGGCCACCGGTCCGGCGTTCCGAGTTATTTTGTGGGCCACCTGTACCAATCAAGCCACCATCCTTCTCGGCTCACCCTCGCAAGCTTTCGCTCTCACCGACATAATACGGCGTGCGGCCGCACTGGTAACGCACTTTGACTTCCGGAACATCACGGCGACGGCGGAAGTTCGCCTGTAGTGTCCACACAATTGTTGTCGCAAAAAAAGCGAATGTGCTGGAAAGTATGGGGAAAACGAACAATCGATAGGAGTATAATTCCATATAGGAAAATTCTGGCAAGCGAAGCAAAAGCTAATATTCCACCCTGAAAGAGCAGCTCGCTGTAAAGAGCTATAATTGTGTCTTGTTGCACAACCTAAGTCGCATCACGGCATGCGACTTAGGTCGCAGAATGGGACTCAATGGTACACTCAAAGGTAATCAATGGTGTACGTGATTTTGTCAAACGTATGATGATGAACATGCGAAGCACGCATACGAGCATCTTCGAAAACAAGTCATATGCAGGGTGTTTTTTTTTTTAAGACAATTTAGATTTTTTTATAAAAAGGCTATAATCGCAGCGAACATGATGTTTTGCAGATGAGTTCCCAGGCGAGGCGGACATACATTCCCGCAAATAACGTCAGGTTCAGAAGACGAATGAACAAAAATTTTATAATCAAGTTTTTTTTATACAGTTGTTGAACTGGCGAATATGCAGGCACTCACATTTTAACACGCCTTAATTTTTCTTTTACCATGAAAGTCGCGCCTAATTCGAGATATTTGTCATCGAAATTGAACGGTAAATTCAGGCAATATCGAAACTGAACGCCGCGGGAGCGCAGAAAAGGCGGCCCCGCTATCATATCAGACCACAACGCCCCGTGAGGACAAGCGAGGAAGTAGCAAACCGAATGTCTCGGCTGTAATCGCGGCAGCTACTCATGCGTCACATACGCTTGCGCGCGGCTGTTTGTCGGGTTAGGGTTTACCGCGCCATGCTATCATTCAAACTTCGCCGCACACTTCTTGAGTATCTCGAATGGGGTGCGATTTTCAAGGTTTTAGGAGATTGGTGTGCATGAAAAATGTCACTGCCTCCTAATTTGCCATTCAGACAACTGTCCTCGAGGCACGAATAAAAAATTTGATCAATAATTTTTTTTGCTAATTAGTCTTCTCAAGCTCACGTTATTAGCGGTAATGGCCGCCTCATCTATATAGGAACTCGTGTGCGAAAACGCCACGTTCGCTTTGCTCATTACTTGTTTTGATAAAAACTTCTATTGTCTAAAACAAAAAAAAGAAAAAAAGCTATATATAGACAGCTTCACAGGTCTATATTAGTAATTCTTATTCTCTATTAAAAAATAGTCGCCGAATAAGTATACTTTAAACATCCTACGTTGCAATGGGCTGGACTTCCTTATAAAACGAATGTAGTGCTCCTCTTTTCCTGAATTGAACCACCAGAGGTTCGAGACTCGAAACAGAGCTAATTAAGCTAGTACGTAAGCTCAAACGCAAGCAGCAAGCAGTAAATAAGCCTTCTTACAGTCAAAAGAAACCCTAAACCTGAAATAACCTTCCTGGATGTAAACTTTACTGCTCCTACGGCTTTATAAATACAAAAAGCGCAACAGCCCCCTTGTGAAAACACGGCGGTCTACGAAGAGCTGGCGGCGCCGCGGCACCCTCCTGCATTGCAGCGCTTCCTAGCGGCAGCCGCCGACATTCATTGCATATGGTGCCACCCGGAAGGCCGCGGTCGGCACGCTAGCCAGTATATTCTAGGCACTATAGTCCTGCTTACAGCTCCCGTGGACACTATAGCGCCACAGTTCCCTCTAGTAATTGTTTGAAACTCTACGGTTCCGACTACTGACGACCCCACTTGGGAAACGTGAAGGGCATCCTCACGCTAACGCGCCCTCATCCTTATACATGTACGTGAGGATCGGAGTCGGGCTTTGGTGATGGCGAGGGAGGGTGACTTGGAAGAAGCGAGTTTGACTGACGAAGTTGGTATTCAAGTCGTAAAATTACCCACATTACGCACTCCTCGATGGGCGGTCTGTATTTGAACATAAAGGTGTGGTCGCGTTACGATGACATCAACACGAATTTTCTTCCGCGAGTTTCGGCGAGATTTGTCTACGTCACGTCAGTGCTCCTGGCACGCCTACAGGCGTGTGGTAAGATTTGCCACCGACGGGAGACGGATTTTGTTGTAACATTTCAACGACGTGACGGAATTTAGCATAGCTTGCTCGCTGTTTCATTGGTTTTACTTGTTCTTACAAATGCAGTTCCTATATCGTTGACACTCCTTACCAACCAAGTAAATCATGATGTCACGGAGTGCGTAGATTTCAGTTAGTAAACTTAAAGCACTGTACTGTCGTGCGATTACCGCGTACCTACGTAAATAACATCTATTATATATATTTCGCAACTTCCTTAACGCGCATCACGCCATGCAGAATGGCCGAATGACGTGAAAGTTTGAATTATTGTACGTGTTGATCTAACCGTAAGCAGTACATCCTTATTGTGTAAATAAAATGTTGAGAATAGAAGATAGCGCACCACTTCTATTTGCATGTTATTTTTTCTTTACTTTTTCTTGCTATGTCGGTGTAACATCCCACATACACGATTGAAAAGAAATTGAAACTCAGCGATGTAGGTGTACGCCGAACTTCTAATATATCTGAGTAGCGCTAAAATGACCAGGATGGAAATAAATTTTGACAACACATGAAGTGGGAGTATTGGCGTATACTGTGTACGTATTTATCATTTTAACGCTAGTTGCATTCTTAGTATGACAGAATAACCAGCTCGAAGTATATGCTTCTTCTCATGTACCACGTCCCCTTTCCCAGCGAAGCTGTTAGCCTCTCGGTGGTCGGCGTATTTCGTGTCCGTCCGTGAACAAAAATCATCATCATCAATGGCTCATACCTCCCTAATGACGCCAAAATGCTATGGTTCATCCCCCTCATAATGCAGAGGCTACAAGCACTCAGCAAAGGGAAGCGAACAGTGCATACATTCATTGGAATCACGCATACAACGTACAGAACAGCGTACGTTTCAATGAAGAACAAGCTCAGCACAAGCATCTATCAGCATCACCAATGGCTCATACCCCGTAAGGAAGCAAACAATGCAAATGCAATGCAGCACAAGGCAGAGGTTACAAGCGCTCTGTAAAGTGAAGCAAACAGTGCATACATTTATTAAGATCATCCATGCAACACACAGAACAGCATTTAGCGAGCGTTTTAGCCAGAAAGTGCATGCATACATCGCGTTCCGCCTGTATTTCGATAGAGATGTAGTACCGCTGGTTTAAGAAGAGGCCAACGAGCTAGCGACAGCTGCGTGAAGTTGGGGGCTCCGGGTCCCTGTAGGCTAGGTACGAAGTCGAAGCAATCTATGAAGCGTTTTATAAAACGTTAATAAAATCGTTCTTATTTTCGTCGTTAAATTTTCGTGCAAAACCGCCCCAAATAAGTCAAGAGAGAGAGAGAAACAACTTTATTTAAGTGAAGCCATTTACTGCGACTGCGTCATCGGACCTGCCTATAAAGGATCGTCCGCAGAGCTACACCTTCAGTGGGTACGGCGGACCGCAAGGTGGCATGTGGTCACGAAATCACATTTTCCACTTCGTGCAGGTTAGTTCCAGCTACAGCAGCTTTCGTAGTGACTATCGTGGCCTTCTGGTCCTGCCGTGCCCTCAACAGTGTATTATGATTGCATATGACGTATTCTCTGTGTGTGCACTACTTTTGTGTGGTGATGTGGAGACTAATCCAGGCCCTTCAACAGCAGAAATGCTGAAGGAATTGTTGGCAGGGCAAATAAACTAGTTGAAGAAATGGCTGCACTAAGGGAACAACAAAACAGCATGGAAAAAATCATGTCTGGTCTTACTTTGCGCTTTCTTGAAATAGAAAAATGGCCTGCCCAGGTCGAATCACTCGAAAAATCAATGAAGATCGTGAAATCTAAACTACCCGATCTGGAAGACTGCAGTAGACGATCAATGCAGGAAGATCCTAATGAGAAAGACTCGGATTTAATGCAGAAAGTTCTAAACTTCTTTTCAACAAAACTACAGGTATCCTGCCTATCTGTTGGTAGAATTCACCGCTTAGGCAGACGAGGTAATACTAGACCAATTATACTTCAGTTCCAGGACTATAATGAGAAGCATGCAGTGTTTAAGAACGCACACAAGCTTACAGTGTAAAAATATCAATTCAACATGATTACTCGCGTGAGGCATTGCAGAAAAGAAAGTTGTTATGGGCAAGTGCTAAGGGTGAAAAACAACAGGGAAAGACTGTTTCGCTCATTAATGATAAGCTGCGAGTTAATGGGCAGCTCTTCATTTGGGACGAAGACACTCAAACCAGAATAAAGGCTCCTTTGTTTTATGGTAATTCTAGAATGGACTGACCTGTACGTTCCTCTGGTAGTCAACTGAAGATTATTAAAATAAATGCGCGTAGCGTCGTTAACAAATCAACCGAACTAGAAGCCATCCTGTTAGATTATAATCCCCATGTTGTTATCACAGAGGCCTGGCTTCGTGACGACATTGATGACGCTGATGTTTTTCCGCCCTCATATCAGGTTTTTCGCCGTGACCGTCCTACTAGAGGCGGCGGCGTGGCTCTCTTGATAAAATATGGCATTCGAACATCACTGCTACGTCAGATAGAAAATCAGGAAAGTGTTACTTTGAAATTGTTCTGTTCAGGGCGCACTTTATTGTTGTCTGCGGTTTATAGAGCACCGGATGCACCATCTCGATTTCGGAAGGATCTACGCGATCATTTAGGGTCGTTTTCTTGTAAAGAAGTAATTATAGTTGGCGATTTTAATTTAACTTCTGTGGACTGGCGCTATCAATTCTCAAATACAGATCGATATTCTGATGTTGGATTCTTCCTTGACATTTAGCTAAACCTGGATGTGTGACAAGTAGTGACAGAGCCTACGCGAGTTTGTGATGCGTCCTATTTTCAATCTTACATCTTGCTTTTGTTACTAGGACAATTGAAGAATGTGCAGTCTCTGTGAATCCCGGTATTTCTGATCATGCAATGGTGTTGTTATCATGCAGCCATGAAAAACCTTGTATTGTTCCCTCCGAAATAGTTTCTGTAAAAGATTTTTCTCGTGCCAGGGATGAAGCTTTTTTGGGTTATCTTGAGATAAAATTCAACAGCTTTCAAGGCTCAGATGTTAATATACCTTGGGATCAATTTAAACAGATATGCACTTACTGTCTTGACAATTTCGTACCAAACAAAACAAAGAAAACAAGAAAATCTAATCCCTGGATCACGAGAGAGGTTTTAGACATAAAAAGAAAACTTAAGCGCATTAAAAAAAGAGGAGCAGCCGCAGACATTGTTGAAGCCGCTCGAACAGCATTTAATGAGGCGTTGAAACATTCCAAATGGCATTATTTTCAACATACCCTACCAAATGTTTTAAACGAATTCCCCTCAGAAGTTCTGGGACTTCTTGAATCAGAAGAAAAAGTCGGTTGACGAGATACAAATTGATGGTGTTCAAATTGTTGACAAGGAGGCCATTGCACAACCTTTTAACTCGTATTTCCACAGCGTGTTTTTCATCCCTTCTGAAAGAGTCAGTCTTACCCCTGTATCTTGCTCTGATCTCGAAGATATTGTGTCACTACAAGGTATTGTGGCTATGCTTCTTAACCTTAAGACTAACACATCAGCCGGTCCTGATGGCCTTCCTAATGCGTTTCTTCGTCGTTACGCTGAAGTGCTCGCCCCATTCCTTGCGTGCATTTTTCGCGCATCGATATCACCTGCGGATCTACCGGTTGACTGGCGAACGGGGCTTATGGTGCCCATACACAAGAAAGGTGACACTGCGCTGATTTCAAATTATCGTCGTATATCTCTGACTTCTTCGTGCTGTAAGATGCTTGAACATATTATTGCTAATCACGTAATCACGTTTTTAACAGATAACAACATTCTGTCTTCATTGCAACATGGGTTTAGGAAGGGCTTTTCTACAGTCACACAACTAACCACAGTAATTAACAATTTTGCAAGTGTTATGGACAGGTCTGGTCAAAGTGCCGTAATTTTTTTTTTTGCTTTCAAAAAGCATTCGACCTTGTTGCACATCAAAACTTAGTTTTCAAGGTAAAATACATTGGCCTCCCAGCTTTCATAATAAACTGGATTTCCGCATACTTGGCAAACCGCGTACAGTCGGTTCCGGTTAATGGTCACCACTCGCGGCGTTTGCCAGTTACTACCGCGGTACCACAAGGTAGAGTACTGGGACCACTCTTGTTTTTGATTTTTATTAATGATATTGTTAACATTGTTACTGAACCAGTACAAGTTCGTTTATTTGCGGATGACTGCATTTTGTTTCATGAGAGTGCTTGCCAAAAGGATCAGGAACTTTTGAATACTATCCTTCACAGCATTTATTCATGGAGTAAACAATGGGACATGCAGTTGAATGAAGAAAAAAACAGTATATATGCAAATAACCAAGAAACGACATAGGTGGAAGTTTTCCTATAATCTTCCTACTCATCATCTTGCTGAAGTAAATGAATATAAATATTTAGGTGTGACAATAACTAACAACTTAAGTTGGAATTCACATATCTCTAACGTATGTGCTGCCTCATTTCGTAAACTCTGTATTTTGCGTCGTAAACTAAAACAAGCGCCCCCGGAAACTAAACTTCATGCATAAAAATCACTAATTCGGCCGAAATTGGAATACGCATGCACAGTCTGGGATCCACATAATAAACACAGTATAAATGCACTAGAAATGATTCAGCGGAAAGCAGTTAGGTTTATTTTTGCGAAGTACCGTATAGACGACTCACCAACAACTATCATGCGCAATCAACGTATACAGACATTACAACAACGGCAGAAAATTCTAAGGCTTAAATTTTTTTCCTCCTCAAAAATAAACTCTCGATCGATCCTGCTCTCTATGCGCGCATATTAACTACAAGAGTAACCAGACATCACCACTCGGAATCTTTAACTCCCTATCAAACAAGAACTAGCACTTTTAAATTTTCCTTTTCCCTCGTACAATTGAATAATAGAACGCAGTATCATTATCGTTGCTAAACAGCACTGACTCAATAGACCTGATCAATTTTTAATCTGTTAATATCGCAACAGAGATGTGATCGAGCGTTTTTGTTTGTTTTCTTTTAAAAGCTTGTATGCTTGTATTGTATTGTAATTCTGAATGTTCTGTTTTAATTTTGCCCCTCTTTCTTGGGCCCGCATGGGCCTGCAGTATTTTCTAAATAAATAACATAAATAAAAAATCACCGCATACCCACGAAGTGAATGATGATGAGTGGGCGAAGCACCGGGGGATCATTCGGGTAACCGTGAATCCCCCGTATATATAACATATATATATATATATATATATATATATATATATATATATATATATATATATATATATATATATATATATATATATACAGGGTGTTTCAGCGAACACTTTCAAAATTTATTTAAGGTTGCCTGTGGCAGCCCTGGAATCTTTATTTTAATGAGCTGGTCTACTCGAAGAGGCGGGCATTACTTGCACAAAAAATTGAAACGCATAATCGACTAATCAGCAAAAATTCACTAATTACGTTTTTAAGTAATTATCTGATGGCCCATATTGCAATTTATAAATTGTAGCCGTGGAGTTCGCAAGGCAGATCCACTTGCAAATAATTCTCAGGATGACACCAGTTTCAAGATAGTAATTCCAGAACTTAGCGGAGAAATGCATTGGCGTTCCAGATAATTTTGTGCTTCAAAGCATAAAGCGACGGTTTGTTAAGAAACTAACTGCAACGCCAATGCATTTTTCCGCAAAGTTCGGGAATTAATATCTCGAAACTGGCTTCATCCCGAGAATTCGTTCCAAGTGGATCCGTCTTGCGAACTCCACGGCTACAATTTGTAAATTGCAATATGGGCCATCCGGTAATTAGGTAAAACTTAATTAGCAAATTCTTGTTAATTATTCGTTTATGCATTTCAATTTCTTGTGCAAGTAATGTCCGCCTCTTCGAGTAGACCAGCTCATGAACTAAAATTGCGCTATCTGCCACAGGCAACCTTTAAGAACTTTTGAAAATGTTCGATGAAACATCCTGTATGCATACTGTACATGTGTACAGTATATACAGCGCTTATATAGCCCTTGTGCACTCGCAGCGCCCCTAGCGGTCTGCATGCAAACCATAGCTACGGACAACGGACGACGAGGGACAAGGCTCGGCCCTAAGGTGCTTCGCCCCTAAAATAAATTTCACTGAGGGATGGTGGTCAGGCGGTGCCTGGCCGCCACCTCCTCGGCTCGTTGAATGGCCCGGAGTTGCACGTCGAGGCTAGAGTTCCGGAGCACGTTATCCAACGCTTCGGGCGAGGGAATGGTCAGGAGATCAGGCTGAGGGTGGGTCCTCGCTGCAGTCCCAGAGTATGTGGGCAAGGGTGGCGGTCGTGCCGCACTGCGAACAGTGTGGGCTAAAGAGGTCGGGGTATATGTGGCTGTATATTTGCGGGCAAGGGAACGAATGGGTCTGGAGGCGGCGCCACACGAGTAAGCGAATGCTGGTTGCAGTTTATTCGGCCGACAAAACTGAATTGACGTTCTTGTCTAATCCTTTGCTCCCGCTATCGATGCTTCATCATTCGGGCTAAAGTGCGACACTTTCGTGCTTTGGTTCAAAATAATCAAATAAAAGACACGTACTTCCGACAAAGTTCCTTACTGTGCATTTCGCGCGTTAAATTTTCGCAATATGCAGACAATATGTGCGAAGAACTTCTTCACAATAACCGGGAAAACTTGTGAGGACTTGTAAGGTGGCAAATACCTACCGCTACCTTTGGCGCTGGCTCTATCAGCGATCTCGCGTGGGCAGTACGTTATTGTAATTCAAGCCACTGGGAGCGTCAAGAATGTGCGTGTGGGAAGCCCGTCATCTGCTATACAGGGTGTCCCAAGTATCATGCACCAAGAGTTGAAAAGAAAACGAGTAATTGTGCTTACCTAACTTAACCTGTGTAAATTGTTTCCAGTACAGTGCAGTAGCCGCCAGTAAATGTTCGTTACTGAGATTTAATTAGGTAATTGTGTTACATTACCTAACTTTGGCAGCAGCAGTTGTGCCGGCATGTCCCCCTTCTAATACAATTTCTTCTTGCCGCCAGGTTATACAGTTGCCTGGGTTCCTGCTCGTCCTTGGTTCCTGCGTCGTCTGCGGCCTACCGTGGGATATAATTTCCACGCGCGCTTGCACTCATTGCGAGTGCATTCAGGCGTCTGCGCCCTTTACTGCCTGCTGCGTCTGCGCGGACTGCACGTGACTTCAACGAGGGCCGTATGAGGACGCACACAATTGACTGACAACGGGCGAATGGTTCAGGAGCCAATTCAGCGCCGGGCCCATCGGGGCGCGTCAGAAGCCGCCGGTTACGTTGGCTGCGCCGGTGCGCTCGACTATAGAGGGGATCGTTTTCGCCAACGTGACGTAGCGTGCGCGCGCACGCTCGCGTTGCGTCGGACTATAAACGGCCCTTAAAAGTTTATTCCGCCGCAACTGCTGCCCAAACGTCTTGTTCCACTGTTGGTAGTGTATATATTCCGCTATGCTTACTACAGCGGAATTGGCGAAGAAGCATTTGCATCTCTTGAGGCATTGCTTAATGATAAGTTGGACACGCTGATCGATGATTTGGTGCAACGAATTAATATCAAGTTAGAAAACTTGGGACTAGGTGAGCATGCTTCGCTTTTCGAAAGTGTTCAGCTCATGAACAAAGAACTCGACACGATGAAACTAAAACACGAAGAACTAGTAACCTCAAACAAGGCAGCTCTTGCGCCGATGACAGCTGGGTCTATCGCATTATCACTGAATCCGACTTTCGAATCTTCACGTGATGCATTGTAATTTTTTCTTACTTTTCGTGCTTTCTCCCTTTTCTCTTTTCATGGCCTTGCTCTCCCCCGTTGACATAAACGATCGCTCATTCATTTGAATGCTCGTGGCCTTCGTAAGAACATAGATGCAATTAATAACTTCGTCCCCTCACTTCAGAATGTCTTCACTTTCATCTGCATATCGGAGACTTGGATTTCTGATGCCGACAACAATGTGAGTGGTTTCCCATTTTATCAAGCAGAGTATTGCCATCGTCCAACTGACAGTCATGGTGGTGCTACCATTTTTATTTTACAAGGATGTCACCTACACGCGCAGATTTGATCTGGCAATTAACGTGAATCATTGTGAAACAGTGTGGATAGAGGTCGACCGATCATTCCGTAATCACAATAATAAGAACTTGATTCTTGGTTGCATTTATCGCTCACCGTCACCTTCCCTTAACGATTTTTTTTCTTTGTCTTGACGTCGTATTGTCAAAGCTAACTTTCGAAAATAATGGATGTACTGATTGTACGTGATGTTAATATTAACTTACTTGACAAAGATGTCACTTCGTACACAATTTACACTGATTGTTTTACTGGATTTGGTTTTGAATCGCTCATTGACTGTCCAACCTCTCGTGGCAGTGGTACGCTAGTTGCAAAGGAAATGGTTATGCGCAAACAAAACACGGACACATTAATAGACACGGACGAGCGCAAACTTTCAACTGACTGTTTTTTTTTCTTCCTACGTTGTCAATATATACTCTCGATGACGTATGCACAACAGCGGTGATCACATGACACACTTCAAAGATTACAACATGCCACGCAAGAACATCATCTCAGTTTCTTTTAAATAAATTGATGTATCACTCATACAGGCATCTCCTTTTGACGAAATATAAAAAGCTTCAAACAGTTCACGGGCAGTGGTCTCACGGCTTTTGCCCAAAATCCTGATGCCTCGGAAATTCAGTTCACACATGCAAATGCGCGTTCTCATTATTTTTAATCGACAGCTCATCATTCATCATTCATGCTCCCCTGCACGGACTTTGACGCACACGCCAGTTTGCCCTACGTACAGTCAACCACAAAAGTTTGCGGACCACGCGAGCGCGTGCCAGACTGCCTATCCGCGCCACCTAGCGGTACGCCACCTAGCGGCGACAGGGGCGCTCTCCCGGATATGAGCCCTCTTGGTACTCGCCTGCCTGTTAATTTTTTATTCCCGTGCATGACATTGTTAGTTCGTTGTGTTGACGCAGAGCGCTGTCTGCGATAAGACCGCCACATATCTGGCTTGATAGCAGTATCGGAGCAATCACTGCAACCTTTGTCGACTGGTGTGCCAGTGGGTAGATAAGTTTCACGAAGCACTGCGACAATTTTTTTACGCGACGTTTACTGGCGCACTTTGGTTGGCAGCATCTTGGTCCAATGAGTGTTGCTGCTTCTGCGTCTTGAGAGAAAGGGTAGGGAGGTGTTTCACTGTCATCAAAAATAAAGAAAAAGAGGATGCATAGAAAATTTTCTTTCACACATAGGCGCATCTTCGCATCAGTCGCTGAAAACGTAGTAGACTTGCTTCAGGCCACGTGGTGATTGCCTATTTGGAAAGATGCCGCTGCGTGTTCCACTTGACGAAAGAAGGCACATTGTGCGTTTATTTATAGAGGGAATACCTCAGCGCGAAATCTGCCGCCGAACCAACAGGAGCCGGACTGCCGTGAATAGGATTATTCAAGCTTTCCGCGACGATGACAGATTCACAGATATGGAGCGCAGTGGGCGTCCAAGGGCCACGACTGAGGAAGAGGACCGCCTGATTACGGCCGCCATCGTGGCTGATCCTTTTCAAAGTGCAGAGGATATCCGAGAAGCGCTCTCGCTCACGGTATCGTCTGAGACTGTAAGAAGAAGGCTGAGTGAGCTTGGCCTGCAGTCTTTCGTAGCAGCACAGAAGCCCTGCCTCTCAGACAGCCAGCTACAAGAACGACTCATGTTCGCTACAGCAATGAAAGATTGGACAACAGAGAAATGGGGCGATGTCATCTTTAGCGACGAGTCAACTTTTTCCACGCGCTGGGACCAACGGAAGCGGGTTTGGCGTCCACTAAACTGCAGGTGTGTTTACAGTGTATTGGCAGTTAATTCACGAAGCTAATTCTGCATCACAACATGTTTCACGTAAAATGAGCTTTTGGACATTACGAGATTTTTCTGTAGTGGTATTATGTTGAAAACATTAACGATTGTTTCATAGTACTACTTACTCTGAAGCTAATTAAAAGCTGCCAGTGGGTCTTTCAGTACTATCTAATGATGTTTGCACGTTTTCTATTGCAACTCTATAACAGCATTATAAAGTTCATACGCAAGAGGAATCACAACATTTTTAGACGCGCCGCTGGAACCCAATTGTATGCTATTTCTTGCAGATATCTGCCTAATTACACACAGAGTGTTCTATCCAGTGGACGGTGTTCCGTGAGCGTGTGGGGAGCAATCGGCAAAGATGGCCTTGGTCCCCTTGTGCGTCTGGAAGGGCCCTTCACTGCGTCACGGTACTGCGACGTCATCACTAGACACCTCGTTCCGTATGCGCTGGACGGTCCCTTCAGCGACGGCTGCTATTTTTTTCAACACGACCGCAGCCCGATCCATAAAGCACGTATCGTCCAGTCATTGCTAGAAGAACATGCTGTTTGCCAGCTTGAGTGGCCTCCATGTGGCGCCGACTTGAATCCCATAGAAAATGTCTGGGGCATGTTGAAGAAACGGCTGTCCACACGAGCCAACCGCGGCCGCACGGCCGGTATACGCTGTGGCAAGCGATCGCACAAGAATGGGAAAGCCTGCGCGGTCGACCGGAGATTACTGAATCTTTGTACGAGTCGATGCCCACACGCATCAATAAGGTGCTAGAAAACGGCGGACATTTCACTTCCTACTAGATCATTGAGAGACCTATGTTTCATGACACTTTCTGTAAATGTCTTGTGAATAAATTCATCCCCTTCAGACACGAATTATGATGCACTGTCTGCAAATGCGTCAAATGCGCATGGCATCATTTCAAGACGCTCACTATTACATTCCAAGAAAGAAGACGAAGCAATGTGCTGTTTTGTGCGAGTTTCAGTAAAAAAAATAATTAGCGTATAACTCATTATCTAATTATTCTGAAATCCGTTAGCTTCAATGCTTGCATAAAAAGAATCAACTATTAGGCCCGAAACGCATGCACACTTGCTTTTTCGGTTGTATTCGTGTCGACCGGAGAAAAAAAAATACTCTTGACGTTGGTCTTGGAACGCGGCACGTCGAACGATTGTCTAACATGGTAGTGTCTCCAGCAAAGTGATCATCTGCAGCAATACGCAGGACAATGAAGTTAACTGACCGCTAGTTGTCCCATCAGGAAGCGGACACGAATGTGCACACTGAGTTTTAGGTCATTTGAAGAAACACGTGGCGTGGGACGCGCCTCCGAAGTTCGAGTCCCCAAATGAGGACGCCGTGTCGCAAAGGGTTATAAAAAGAGTCATCGCACCCAATTATTTCTTATTTTTCTAAATGTAACCACTATAGCAGCGCGGTGGTTCGGGCTTTGCGCAGCAAAACGTGGGCGCAGGCGATCAAATCCCGGCCGCTACTGTCACTTAGCGATGGGGGAGGAACGGAAAAATTCTGCCTACTGACTAAGCATCTGTGTCCCATGGCTGCCTCACCGCTCACTCACGCACTCACGAAAAAAAAAACAGCGTGGCTACGCGAAAATAGAACTGATAACAGCCGAAGAATACGCTGTCTGATTACTTGTACTGATATTCTGCTCTCAAAATATAAGCAAGTAGCCCTGGCTAACAAAGAGCGCGTCACGTTGAAAGAGATAGGTAGAAAATATTTGCGCACAGTGCGAAAATAGACAGGCCATAGATTTAAGGAGGGATGCGTCTTCAACGTAGCGCTGCTGTCGATCGCTGGTGACGTAGCGGAAGTGTCGCGAAGAGGCTCTTGGCCACGCGCTCGCGTGGTCCGCAAACTTTTGTGGTTGACTGTACATACGTCTTTCCAGATAATAGCGGAGTTTCGTACACAACGCCAACCGCACATTTTACGTAGGGCGGATCGTGCTTTTTTCCGCATCCTCCAGGATTCTTCTTATCAGCACAAATGCTCGGGCAGAGCCCAGCTAGCTTGCGCGGGGCTGAAAAAACAATTGGAACAGCGTGCCTACTCGCAACCTTCTTCAAATTATGAGAGGTGCGATGTATGTAGGGCAACACTTCAGGACGGCTCCAGCACAGCAGCCCAGTTTTTGCGCCAGAGCGGGCTGCTTTTGACTCTCGCAGAAGAGCCTCTGCTACTGCCGTAACTACCGTGCAAGGGTAACCGGCATCCAACACACGCCGAACCTGGACATTAAAACTATCCTGCATAGCATGTGGGCACAATTTCCTGAGTGCAGAACCCAGACAAAGTTTCACAATCCCCCGCTTGACGAGCTTAGACTGCGCAGAATCATATGGCAATAATGCCTTTTGCGCTCGGGGGTTATAAGACCAACAAACATGATAGTTTAAAAACCGAAGTCGTAGATCTAAAAACTGCAGCGAGTCATTAAAAGGGATTTCATGTGTGAAGGCCAGTCGTTTCCCATACTGCCGTAAGGCGTCAAGAATAGCATCAACAGGCTTGTCTAAGGTAAAAACAGGTGGTTTCTTTAAAAGAATGAAAAAGTCGTCCACATACCTAAAAGCTTTGATAACGCTAGTTTTCTCCAAGATTCTTGACAAACAACGATCCACGTCAATTAAAAAATTTCGACGACGCTTAATCTTCGCCTTTAAGATTGGAACGCGATATCATTCAAAGATCCCTGGCTGCTTATCAGGCTTCCCGGCAACTGCAGCTTTCTTTTTCAACTTCGCCTCCGCATGCGGCTGCCGTAGGGAGCCTACATGCAACGCTTTTGTAGGCTACCGTAAAGCTTTTGTTTGTAAAGCTTTTGATTGAGTTTCCGCGTAAGAGAATTGTGTTTTCTCGTATATTCAAATTACAATCCGATGCTATCACGTCTGTAAGTTGTGGTTACGTTGTATTCTCCGATTTTTCCGACGAATTTTACTTTGAGAAATTGCATTAGTTCACCAGTGCCTCTGCTCCACTCGGAGGCTCTGCGTGGTCGGCGCGGTTCGGGATGATGTTATAGGCCGGGCAACGCCCCCAGCGACGATGCCGACACCGGATTTTCTGCTGCAAGGTGCCCTTAACGCTATTGCGTTAAAGCGTTAGCTCTTGCTTGATTAGACTCAAAGTGACTATGTCTGGTTAGCCGTGATTCTCATGGACTGACATATGGGTCAGGGCGCAAGCGGAATTTTTATTTTCAAGCGAAAACGGAACTAAAGACAAAGAACTTTCCGTTCCAGTTCCATCACACCATCAGCCGCGAGTCGGAACTGGTAGACATCCCTGTCCAACTGAAGTTCTGTCCGTCATCACCTGCGCTGAAAAGAAAAACAAATTACACCGTTGCATTAATAAGCTTGGTTGGCCTTCGCAAATATGTGAAAATAGTGTCGAACATATAATGCACTCTCGCTCCACTGCGACCGAGAAAGGTGAACAGATACCTTCAAAAGCTGATGGGTTTTTGAATCAGCATACCCAAGTTGGCGTCAAAGAATTTCAATAAGGAGGTACGCATTTCCAGTGGTACATTCCCACTGGCACATTTTACCCTGGAACTGCACATTGGCATGTAGACTAGGCTACCTGCTGTCTGCAGGATGGGCTAAGAAAAACGGCCGGATAGTCTCCAGATCGTCGTTACTGAAAAATGCACTGAACTTGCCAAGATTGCTATCATTAAAATTAGATGGTGTTCTTATAACAGCGACTTTCGCAAGACGCAGTCATCTTGTGGCACACACTGCACAGTATTTTGCGCACACGCTTGTTGTGCACTCAACATTACATACCAACCTCTGTTCATGTCCTTGTATGAATATCGGTACTGTTTTTCTTTTGGTATTGTTATGAACTACTACAGAGAAGAGGAACCAAAGGCCCCAATTTTCCCGCAACACAACCACGTCGAGCCAACAGGTAATGAAGCCAAAGAAAGCATAGGGGAAGTTCGTCTTTAGTTGAACAGCAGGAATGCTAAATTAAAGGAAAACGAAAGTGGGTGAAAAAAACAACTTTCGGGTCCGCACCCGCCGGTGGGAGCCGAACCTACAAGCTTCGCTTTACTCATTCCAAATATTACAATCAGTGATGCACAACATAAATAAAAACTTCAACGTGAAGATAACGCTTCAAGACATCCGAGGACGTAATATATCTATGTGTGTTGATGTTACATTTGCGCTTATAGTGTATGTTCAGGATATAGTTAGTCCATCACTTCCTGTTCCGTTAAGTGCGAACTTGCACAATTGACAGGAGCCGAAAAATTGTACTGTATCAAGACAAACTCCCGATCATCGGCGGCTACTGCTACAGCTTCTAAGATGGCTTGTCGCCGATGCGAAGGAAGGCGGTGAACTTCGCGACCGCCTCTACATATCAACGTGTTCTCGTGTCCTGAGTGTGGGTCCCTGCTGCATGCGTTCGATTGCTTCTGGGCTGCGATTAGAAAGTCAAAGGCGCGTGCTTTAGAATGCAACAGCGCTACTTTGCACTGTGCGCACGCTTGACTTTCTCGCGCCCCTTTGCATTCGCTTTCATCGCATGACACCCACGACTGCTGATGCACGCAAGAAAGGGATGACATGGCAAACGCTGAAAGACATCAATTCGCTACGGCCTGGTGCTTTCCCCACATCGCACCCACAGCCGGCTTCAGCGCATAAATGTCAATGCTGTTGAGTAGTGGTTGGCAGTTTTCAACGAGATAGTGAGTTGATGAGTCCTAATAGCACCCTTTTTGAAACAGGGCGGCGAATAATAGCCAGTTAGCATGTCAGCTATGCTGGCAATAACACTGGCTCCGCGTCTTCCCTGCCTTTTCCGGCCAGTACTACAAGCCTCTCTCGCTTATCTCGACTGCCTATGCGTGAACAGTACCTTTAAGCTTTTAGTCCCATCACTTCTGGAAGGTGGGCTTTCCGTACGGACATGAATGGGTGAATATCTTGGTGGTCTAATAAAATGCGCCGAGTTGTCTCCGGACTTTTACTGCGGCCAATGCGTCCGTCATCTGGTTGTTCATATTCTGATCCTGTTGGTTCTTGTCCTCTGGCAGCAACATCGGGCCTCCAAGAGCGAAGCACTGTTCTTTTTATTATTGAACAAGTTTTCTGTTTTGATGTATGGCTTGCCACCTTAGTATAAAACTCCATGGGCATTTGCCTAATGAGAAATAAACCAGACACAGTTTACCACTGCTCAGTTAGTTGCCTTGTTTATGTAAACATAGAACAATTTGCCGTCCACGGTTATATGCGACAATATTCAAAGATTATAATAGGGCCTGAAATGTTTTTTTTTTAAATACTGTGTAGGTGGCTAAATATTATTTGAACAGTTTTTACTCTGCTGGGCACCGTCTATTTCAGCCATCCAGTTGCTTTTCACAGTACCGTTTCCAAAACTGGCTGCAGAGCTAGCTGGGCCGCCGGTGTTGATCGCACCGCCTGGCCCGCTCTATAGAAACTTTTGGATGGTGGGTGGGGGCTTGGCCTGCGGATGGAGGTTTTTGTGTCGCTTCCATCTGACGAGTAGGCCTATGAGTAAGAACGCCACTCCAACGCAGAATAGTGGGAGCAGTGCTGGACCTGAAAAGAGAAAGAAAAATGAAAAAGAAAAAAGCTTGCTTCACTGTATTACACATACAGTGGGGTAACCTTCTTTTTTTTCTACACAAGACGTAGCTTGGGAAGTGTATATTGCTCCCCGGTTATGTATTGCAATAAGCGGCATCAGAAGAACGAGGCAAGGCCACACCGAAAAACGCATCACAAAATGCATTGCGATATGCGCTGGTTGTAACAGCATTGACCAGTGGTACAGAGTACTAAGTGGAATTGTTTAACATGAGTACAGACAGGGATGAGTTGAATTGGGAATTATCCTGCAAGCATCTTGCATTGGGACAGTGGATTTCCTAGTTGCACATGACTGAACAGATAGGCGAGGCGAGCGTGTCCCGTCTGCTTCGTATCATTTGTTTTTTTCGGCCGCGCATATGGTAGTGCTCCGCACACCATTAAGACGCGTTTTCGCATTTGTTTGCGCCCTCGTATTGGCCTGTCATTCAGGGCTATATGGGGGTTTGATCACACAGGAAAATTCAATTATAGAAGAATTGCATCTTTTGCAAATGCACCTACATCACATACCGTATTTTATTGATTCTAACTCGCCCTCGACTATAAGCACACCAAGTCTTCACAGCCTCAAATAATAAAACGTGATGCCTTGCCAATTTTTCACGATAAGAGAGATAAAGTAATCTAGCAATTTGATGTCGCCTGAAGAAATTGTTGCATGCGAGTTACGGAAGACTTGACATTCATTCATCGTCACCGACCTTCCTAATCATTAAGAGGCGTCTAAATTATTGCACCTTCACTGCTCCCTGTGAGATTTGAGGTACTGGATTTGAGAACTCCTGGGATAGCATGATAGCATGGTGGCCATAGTGCCTAGAATCTACTATACCCTAATGAACTTACAAAGCAGCCGCAAACCTGACAGATTTCATGCAGCTGCAGTGGCGTATCAATTGGGCTACAGTAATTTTGAATGCCAATGATGACAGCTTTTGCCACTATCTTTGTAAAATGTATTTTCGATTTATCTCGTATTGAGTGCGCATGTCAACTTCCGAGTAAATATCTCTGAAAAGAAAAGACTAATCTGAAGGCCGTACTCAGAACAATTGTGCTATTTCAGGTTGACAAAATGTAGCGAAGAGGTACTGAATTCTCTATTAAAAATTTAAAAAAGAAAGATAATAGCGCATTACACCAAGCAAAATGGCACAATACGTACTGCACGCCGCTCCCACTGGTTTGGCGTCGGAGCTAAGCCGGCCACTTTTTGAAGTGTTCAAAAGCCAGGTTACATGGGCCCTGTACCATTCGCTCTCGAGCTGCACAAAACGTTAGCAAGAGTAGAGATTCTATACGGATTGTACAAAGCCCCGGAAATACAGTATACAATGTTTCGAGGGGGCGACATCTTAAGCAGTGGTTAGATATCAATAATGTAAAACCCAGCAGGAACACCACCAAAAGCTTCCAATAGAAAACCAATACACTATCGAATTATTTACACCAATAGATGTATCGATTCTGGAGGCTTATTGGTCTTATAAGGGTACTGCCTCATGGGCGTAGCGGTTCCGCAGGTGTACTCGTCGAGCAGGCGTCTTTGTTTCAACCGACCTATTGGCACGCACCACACATTATAGCGCGTGGGCAAGATTCACTCCATGAAGCATGTCACTTTTTCTTTACAGCAAAGCTGTATACCTCTCGATGGTCGGAAAATTTTGTGGCATAAACACAAAACTCCAGGTTAACAATTGAAGCCAAACGGCATATCTTTCTTTGCAATCAGGCATGCATTATATATATATATATATATATATATATATATATATATATATATGTGTGTGTGTGTGTGTGTGTGTGTGTGTGTGTGTGTGTGTGTGTGTGTGTGTGTGTGTGTGTGTGTGTGTGCGCGCGCGCGCGCGCGCGCGTGCGTGCGCGCGTGCGTGCGCGCGTGCGTGCGTGCGTGCGTGCGTGCGTGCGTGCGTGCGTGTGCGTGCGTGTGTGCGCGCGTGCGCGCTTAGTGACCTCACCACACTTTCATATATAAAAGGGAGACCCGTCTAGCAACTCATTCAGTTCATTCTAAGACTGCCAAGGGTACAATACGGAAATTAAAGACACCAGAAGAACAGCGTGAATACAATGCTCGACATTGTGTGGTGTTTTATACAGCTTCGCTGGACATTCACGTTCGCAGGGCGAGATGGCGGCCTATTTTTTTTTTTTTTTTTTTTTTTTACAATTCGCGGGGCGTATCCAAATATGTAGAATGTTCGGTAGTATACCTGCACGAGAAATTAGGTAGAAGAAAAAAATGAAACATGACGCTATGTTCAGAATTGCTCCGAACTATTAGAAAAGTAGACAAAAATTGGGGGCAGCTTTCACACGAAGTGGTGTGAAGACTGGACAAACAGCGAAGCTGGTGGCTCTTCCCTAGCTTTAACTTTGCCTTCATTTGCTGAACTTGGTTTGGACTTGGCTGGTTCTTAGCCAAACTTAGCTGACCCCGAGTATCGAGGGCGCTCGGCACGGGGACGCCACGCCAGCGAAAGCCCAGCACTCTATTGACCCTTTTCGCGGCGATCCCATGGGCGCTGCCATGTTTGATCACGTGGTGACGCGTCCATTGCTTGCCTCAACTGCCTCCGTGTTTACAATGGATGTGTAAGACGCCTGTGCGGCTTAGCAAACCTCTGTTTCGGGAGATATCGTAGGCGGTGACTGGGTGGACGACACGAAGCTTTGCCCACAGCTGCAGAGAACATTCAAAAGCGCGTTCGGAGCTGATTAAGCTACGTCCAAACGACGCGAGCAGCGTATACGGTGCTTGCTCTAAAAGCGGGGCTAAATATGAATTCCAAACTTTCCGCTCATGAAATGAATCAGGATTAGTATGTTTTGCGCTTCGTTCTTTATTTGGCAAATATTTTGAAGCAGCGGCTTGGCATACTTCTGACTCAGTAAAGTTCCTCGGTGCGGTCACTATCTCATTATTTTCTGCCTAATCGCTCACGGTTGTGCTCAGTTTCGTTGGATTTGTTCTTGCTGCGCATAAGGCTTGAAACGTAGCTGTTCTGTACACTGTAATACCTTGTAGCAAAGATGTATTATCGCTAGTAACTCGCTTACGCACGTGGAGCATCACGAAATATTCAGCTTCGACCATTCGTGCGCCATCGGTATAGTCCGTCATTTATTGTGCGTCTAAAGTGCACATATATTCAAGTGTGCGCCCATTCACTTATTCTTGACACATTGGCGAAAGAGTGGGTGTAATTTCCCTGCCGTTTGGGGTAGATGGGTGTAGATACTGTGCGCGAAACCTACTATGACAGGAAGCGGCGCTACTCCCTTTATCATTGTTTAACGAGCGGTACTCACTCTGGCCGACGTACCGAGGCTGAAGCACTCTCTTTTAAGGTTAGCGATACAACGCTGGCGGATGAGCAAATTTCAGAATCCTCGAGAACAGCCGTACATAAATCTCGAAGTGCCGGAAACACGTACGGACTGTTGCAGCAGCGGTCCGCGAACTTGGCCACATATTCATTACATTCCTTAACATGCCAGTCACTATTTTTGCAGCCAACTACTGCACGTATCTTCAATCCACATGATTTAAACCAGCATGAATGGAGCACAGTGCGTTAGCGAAAACTCAGTTGCATTTCCGACGGCTGATCGCACAGAAGCAAGGTAGAAAAGCGGTAACGGTTTCGTATTCGTGCGCTGTCGCTGAGGCAACGTATGGCGCGCCGCCGTGAGCGCCATCTCGTTTCTCTAGAACCAACTGCTCCGCGAAAAGGTTCAATAGTCCGGCGCGAGGCGTGGCCGAAGTATCCGGCGTTCGTCGGCGTGCCCCGGCTGCAGCCGGCGTCGAGATGCGACATGCTGCATTTCGCGCCGGCCTCGTCACCCAGAATGGACCGCGTTCGTGTGTCGTCAAGTAAGATGGGCTGATGGATACTGGTGGCGGCCCGTGCAGCGAGTTCGCAGATTCGTATCATCCTGAAACTCCTAGTTTCGTATAAAATGCGCATGCGCCTAGGCAGCGCGGCGGGGCGCACACGTTGGACTATAGAGGGGTCGGTTTTCGCGCCTTCCATAATCACGGCTATCTACCAGCTCATCTTGCTCGACGATAGGCGGATCCGGTCTATTCTAGGTGACGAGGCCGGTGCGAAACGCAACATGTCGCATCTCGACGCCGGCTGCAGCCGCGGCACGCTGACGAACGCTGGATACGTCGGCCGCGCCTCGCGCAGTGGCGAGGGTAACCTGGGAGAGGGCGGTGACCTCGCTGGGCAATGACGTCACATGCGTCGCCTAGCAACGCCTCGCACCAGCTGTGCGAGGCGTTGCTAGGCAAAGCGCGGTGACGTTATCGCCAGGACATTTGGCGCCTGACGCTATCGCCAGTCGCCAAACGTCCGAAGTCCGGAGAAAACTCCGCGCCGTTGCCTCGCAACAACCAAGCCACAGCCAACGTTACTAGAACTAAGCTAGTCCAATAACGTTGGCCACAGCTGCGCACCGCCTGGCCCAACCTCGCCTAGCCGCGCATGCGCTGAAGCAGTAGCAACGCAGCCGCCGCCGCCAAGCCACGCCCACCAACAGGAACACTCCGCGCAGCCGCCGCGCCTAAAGTCCCTATATATATATATATATATATATATATATATATATATATATATATATTGCTTTCTTTGAGTAGCGACAAGCTTTCAAGCACTGCCGTACGAATCTCATTGGTCGGCGCTCATTTCGGCGGCCATGTTCTGCCTAACGCTGTTCCCCCGCAGTCACTTGCATGCTGCTGCGAGCAAACTTGACGGCAGGCTGAAGACGCATTATGTTTCTGTGCGCGTTTATTTTTTTCTCTTTTCCTTGTGCGAAGGATTTTCTGCGGTCGGCGCGACCGCATCTAGAAACGCGGCAGGCGTCGTATTGCGCAACCGCAATACAACGCGGCAGCCGTCGCCGTAAAGACAAATTTCGCGTTCGGCCTCGACAGCGCAGTACTAAGCCGCTTTTGGGCTCGTATTTGGTTGTCTGGCGCCATGCCTGAAGCGTATATTTCCCTTGTGTGGTGCCGCAGCGGCCGTTGACGGTCGGATGCTATCTACGCAGATACAACGCTTCAGGAGGTTAGGAAGAACATGGCGGCCGACGGAGGTAGATGTCGCTACTTAAAAAACCATGACCTACGGACGTGATAGCTTCGCATTGTAATTTGATTATACGAGAAAAAATCCTGATAAGCAGCCAGGGATCTTTAAATGCTATCGCGTTCCATTCTTAAAGGCGAAGCTTACGCGTCCTCTAAATTTTTTTTTTCTGTCTCGGTGTGAAAAGCGGTTATTTTAGGGGCGAAGCTCCTTAGGGTGTGGGTCTGTCCCTCATCTGTAGTATGTAGTAGTAGTAGTAGTCGTAGTAGGTAGCCACGTCTACTTTTATGAAAAAAAAAAAATTCCGAACGTTGTGTCCGTAGCGTGGAATCGAACCAGGGACCCCTCGCTTCCGAACGCGCGGCGCTAACCACTACGCCACGAAGCGCACATGGACACACGCACCACGATGACAATAATACCCAACATTAACGAAAGACTGCGCGTTTCTAACGCGTTTGTGCTAGCGCGTTACGGCCCGTGTAAGAAGCTGGTGTAAGACGCTGTGGCCTCTCCGCCTTACCCCCGTATTCATAAACGCTCCTCGACTTGAACTTGACTTGCCACCGCCTTGGGCAGCGCGTTCGAAACGCGTTGAAGGCGGTGGCAAGTCAAGTTCAAGTCGAGGAGCGTTTATGAATACGGGGGTTATACTCTCTCAGCAGTCATGTGATGGCGTCGGCAAACGCGGTGCACGTTCCGGCATGTGTAAACGGCTGCGTAAGACGCTGTGGCCTCTCCCCCTTACTAGAGAGTACTGCACGTTTCTAACGCCTTTGTGCTAGCGTCCCCTTAAGCGGTAGATGGTGCAATTATAATGAAGGGCGCTGTTATAAAATAGGAATGACGTCACATATGGCGCGTGTCATTGGTGGAAGTCAATCGTTCGATTTAGTGCGGCGAGACTGGGCGAATTACACGGAAGATTCACGGTTTACCGATGATTCCCTCCGGAGCTTCGCCCACTCATCATCATTCACCCCGTGGATATGCGGTGTTTTTTTTTTTTTTTGCGAGCTTTTGCGGGCGCTATTGCTGGTACTTTGAACGTAAAATTTTGCAGGGAGGCTGCTCTTCTATATCTAATTTATGTTGAAATAGGTTTTCTAAGCGGTCTAATATTTTGTTGCATGTTGTCGTATATATTGAACTGCGATTAAAGACGCCCGTGTAACAAGGGTACGGAGGACTAATGCGGAAAGCGTTTCAAAATTATGTGGGAACTCCGAGAATATCCAAGAACATGAGCTGAATAATATAGTTATAAGCACGTGAAAAAATGCTATGTGCTTGGGGGCGAAAATTAGATTTAGCCCAGACTTTTTTTTGTTTGTTTACAATTTTAAAAATAAAGTTCGGTGCTAGTTTGGGAATGTAGTCTCATTGTTTCTACAAACATCGATATATTCGCATCTGAGATGGTTAGTCTGAGGAAACATTATTGCGGAATCTTGTGCAAATGATGAGGGTCCAACGCAAGAGTACTACATTGGATTACATATGTCACCGGCTCCAACCACGCTCAACCCGGCTCAACCCGGCTCTCTACAGTGTTGCCGATTGCTAGAACACGGCCTCGTTGAATAGTTGGCATGCGTTGCAAAAAAATTACACCATCTTCCCGTAGGGGGGGGAACCCTGAGTAGTATGCGAAGCAGCCATGGGGTCGACTCAAGGTAGTTTTGTCAGCTTTATAAACTTGGACATGCAGCAGCACCAGCAACGCGCAGAACTGTTGTCGACGCCGTCGGCGTTTTGCCCGCGTTCGCACCGAACGCGCGCGGCGTTGGTGACTGTTGCCGGTGCCTCTGGGGCGCCTACCATCGCGCCTCACACCTAAGCTGCTTCGCATTATCACGCGCGGAGCCGCAGGTGTTGCCATTCGTTGCGCAATCCGGAGGAGAGGAGGAATGCTGAGAGGACAGGAGATGAGGAGAATGAGTGGACGAAGTGAATGATGATGAGTGGGCGAAGCACCGGGGGATCATTCGGGCAAAACGCCGGAAGCGTTCGCCGGAAGCGGAACCGGAAGCGGAAGCCGGCTTCCGGAAGTGGACGCCGCACGGCGGAGGGAGGGAGGGACATAGCCCTGACCATAAGCTGCTTCGCATCTAAAAGTCTTTACCACCTTCTCGCCTCGCAATGTTTTTATATAAATAGGCATGTGGTGCCGCAGCTAAACGTCGCCTCCCCTCCCTCCCGTCCCTCCACGGCCTTTCTCGCGACGGAAGAACTCGCGTTTGCTCTCTATATATGGTGATGAAGCACCGGGGGATCATTCGGGCAAAACGCCGGAAGCGTTCGCCGGAAGCGGAACCGGAAGCGGAAGCCGGCTTCCGGAAGTGGACGCCGCACGGCGGAGGGAGGGAGGGACATAGCCATAACCATAAGCTGCTTCGCATCTAACAGTCTTTACCACCTTCTCGCCTCGCAATGTTTTTTTATATACTCGCAATGTTTTTATTAAATAGGCATGTGGTGCCGCAGCTAAACGTCGCCTCCCCTCCCTCCCGTCCCTCCACGGCCTTTCTCGTGACGGAAGAACTCGCGTTTGCTCTCTATATATGGTGATTGTAAAGGCGGAAACAGACGCGTAATTCTGCAGCCCTTCAGGTAGCACGGCGCAGAACGCGCGTTTGCTCTCCGCCGTGCATTCGCTCCCCATGAAAGCGCGCGTTCTCTCGCACATACAGCATACGGCGCGCGGCGACGATTTCGTCGCCGTTGACGTCATGCGGAACCTCACGGCGACGGCAACGGCGACGCCGACGCCAGAAATCCGCTTTGGAGTGTCCATATAATTGCCATCGCAATAAAAGAGCGAAAATCTAGGGACTTTAGCCGCGCCGTGCTACCGCAGCAGCTGGTAAACCATTTCCCGCCCCGCCGAAGCTACCGAAAATAGCTGGTACGTGTCGCCTAGCAACCACCTACGTCATAACTGACGTAAACACCCAGTGTGCATGGGCTTGACCTTGGAGTTTGCCATAAAAGGGGCTGCGCATATAGTCGCGTCAACATTCGCTAGATATCGAGCGGCTAGCCTCCAACGCGTTGGGCGTCGACAAGCAACAGCGTTCTTGACATTGTGCCAACCTTGGTTAGCCTGCCTGCGTTTGTGGCATGCCAGGAACGCTGTCGCTCGTAGGTCTCGCGCTAGTCACGTGACAGTCGCGAAAGAAAAGTACCTCTGAAAATGATCGCTCGAGAATACCTTCCCTACATGCGTTTGTTAAGTTAAAAAGTCGTGCAAGTTTGCACTCGGTCGTGCAAAGCTTAGGCACAGCGAAACTGTCGAAACCGCACCGCTGACGCAAGTGCACCGGAGCAGACGCCCGACGGACGCCACAGGCGTTCTATGCGTTCGCCTGCTCTCGTCCAAGGTTTCATTGCTACTAACGGCGTGTGAATATTTTCGGCACAACATGCAAAATTTGCAAAACATGCAAAACATGCAATTCAAAGTTCAGAACATGCAAAACTTGCACAACATGCAAAATCAGCTACATGCACAACATGCAATACAAACTTCGAAAATTTCAATGCGAACAATCTAGAAACAACTACAACGCCCTGTTTCATTTCCAGGTTCTCCTTCATTTGTAACAGCGGCAAATTCACGTTTCTGAAGGCACACATGGGACAACTCTATCGTTAGAAACCGGCTACAGAGAAATTTCACCTCGCACTTTTATGCAATTTCACGTAAAAGGCCTGCCTTGCTGCTTTTAGCTGGTCGTGTTTCAATTTTTGCACTGTGTATCGCTCTGCGTGTAGTGACAGCGTGCTATATGGTTGTCAGATTTCCTAACATTTGCCGAGTACCTGCGTGTCGGTCAATTTACAAGGCTACCTAACTAACATTACTAAGTGTACTGATTGGAAGGCTTAAGTTACAAAACAAATTAACTAAAGAAGTTTCATAAGTAATAATGAAATAAGCTAAGTAGCTAATTATTAACTGAACTCACTAATCCCGCCCTTTAACAAATCTAACTGAACTAATTACCTAATTATCTATCTATTAACTAAGAAAACTGGTTAACTAGACAAACCAAGATAATCAATTATTACCTAACCTAACTGCACTTAGCAATAAGTAACAACTATAGATTATTAACTTACCTAACTAAAATAGTGAACTAACTGACTATCTAATTGACTTATCAGACAAATAAGTAATCACTAAACTAACGGGGAAGTTTCGAGACCAGAACGAAAGTCTAGGAGGACCCTCGTGTTAGCCCGGAAAACTGCGATACGTTGAGTAAAGTTGGCAGCAAACACGCCTTGGCGTGGTGCTCACGAGCAAAGTGTGATCGTCGGTCCCATTCACTGCGAAGACTCTCCGAGGTCATGGAAGCTCAACGTGTTGGTGCCTAACCGAAATGCGTACGTGAGCGCATAGATGGACAGAAGGCAACGTACCATATGTTTCAAGGCTCGCTCAATTACTTGATGGCCGCCGTAAGCTATGAAGCTGGTAACGATGGCGACGATCACTGCGGCGATCATGATCTTTACTCTTTCCAGTCCTGCGGGGGAGCAAAGCGCGTTCTACACAGCCCTCGATTCGAGTCGCGCGAGACGCGCGGCGCGATGGCAGACAGTTTTAGTATAGCGCAAAACATAGAGTTTTAGGATTGCAGGGAAAATGCTCGCTTCGGCGTTAGCGTGTTCCGCACGCTAAATCTTTGCGGGGCGCTATAGTGTGCGTCCCTTCAAGACCTTTAGTTTAACCAACGCCTCCTATAAAGACGTTTATTTAGGAGGCGTTGGCTATACTAAAGCTGTCTGATGGTGCGTGATGATGCGCGGAGGTGGCGACAAAGCTACAGGTCACTGTGATGCTGGTTCATTTTATAAGGTTTCGAACGGGTCCCTGAGGCAGAACTTCAGAGTGCCCAATACAAAGACAAAGCCGTTCGTTGCAGGCAATTACACAATACATCTAATTTACCCAGGATGAAAAAAAAGGTAACAGACACTCAAAGAAATATTAACAGCAAGAGACAATTACAACTCAAATTAGAATAGTACCAACACTAAGGCCGGATTCACCCAGCCGTCAAACGCCCCTTCCCGTCACCGTCACGGCACCGGTGACCTTGGTTGATGCTCCTAAATCGCCGGTGTCCTATTTTTTTAATAAAAACCGGCGAGAAAAACTGTTTCATGACGGACGCCGGGGCCATTACGGTGACATGACAGGGCATGTGACGGCTCTGTGAATCGGGCCTAAGAAGTATCGCATAACGCGACTGCGAGCATGCGGTAGATAAAGATTAAAAGCAAGGGACAATTACAACTCAAATTAGAATAGTCCGAAACAGTTATGGCGAAACGCGAGTGCAAGGGTACGGTAGAGTCAACGCAGCACCGTACCTTAACGCAAAGTCTCGGTGAAGCGGCCCTGGCTCGAGGTCCGTGATGTTGCTGTTGTTGTTCCCTCAAGACATGGCTCGTACCCACGAGGGGGATTGGCCACACTGGATGGATTGAAGCATACACCCAACAACGTACAAAAGGAGTAAAGGCGAACAATCAAAACGAAGCATTTGGCAACTAACTGCAAACACAGATTTTGAAAGGGCCTATACTTAAACTAAATAAATAAAAATTAAAGAGTCTTCTAACTACAAAAATAAAAATTAAGTAACAAGTCCCATGGTCGGTACCCTGGCAGCGTAACCTTCCGGATGCTTCAATGAATTTGTGCACAGCAGTGATCATTGAACCATGGCTTGTGCCTAATTGACAGGCCCCAAAAGACAAAATGTTTGGTGTTGTAAGTGCCAAACCCAGATTTCTACTCAGAAATGTGAGAAACATTCTACGGAGGGAGGAGAAGCGGCTGCAAGAAAGAAATAAACGGTCAATAGTTTGTCGTTCATTACAAAATGAGGAGAGGTCGGTGATGGACGAACAAGATCTATGAAGGTAAAATTTAAGGCGGGGAACTCTACAGCAGAAGTTTGACAACGTCACCTCACATTGGCGTGAAAGGCTCGTGTTCCACCGAAATTGTAGCTGTCTAAAATCATCTGAGGAAAGTATGGATGATTCATAGCAATTCAGCAATAAAAGGCGTTTAAATCTAGCTCCTGTTAAAAAAGAGTAATCAGGAAGAACATTTATGACCGGACCATTTAGTGATGACGATGCGAGCGAATCCGCTGATTCATTTCAAAAGATTCCACTATGTCCACGGACCCAGACAAAGCGGACTTCAGACAAATTGTCCGAGGCAAGAGTCGAAAACTATACTCATCAGGTTTGACTGATTATTAGAAGTTAAATGTGTACAGACCTAAAGCGCACCTGTAACCACTATTACTTTAGAATTCTGTGGACCCAATTTTCTCGCTCGACTCTGCCTCCGTTCTACAACGAGCTTCCTGCTTTTCACTTCTTCTGGCCCGTATGGGCGCTCCGTGTTTTCCAATAATTGGTTCTTGGGAGCTGCGTGGTTTTCCAGATTGGTTCATTTGCCTCCTTTTTTTTTTTTTTTTACTTGGGCCGCGTGTCCTCGTGCTTACCGCTCTTCGACGTCGTCGTCTTTTGCAATATTTCGGGCTCACGTCCGCGCGCCCACTCTTTGTCTTCATCTTTTGCTCTCGCCATCCACGGCACTTCTTTTCGCGCACTGCACTCATCCTATCTGCGGCATAATTCGTCAATGGCATTTTGTATTTCACAGTGAGACCAGCAGAGGTCGGTATATTCCCTTCTAAACTAGGGAGCCTACATGCAACGCCGTTTTAAAACGGCGTTGCATGTAGGCTTGCTATTCTAAACTCCCGCGCGCACAAAACACTCATTTGCGCCGCCGTGCAATGAGGAACGCCACGGCTCTGCTGCTGCTCATTGCCGTGAAAGCGGCGTCCCTCGTTAGCGTGAACTTTAAGCATTAGTGTGAACTTTAAGCGTTAGTGTGAACTTTATGCGTTAGTGCGTACTTTAAGCGTTAGTGTGAACTTTAAGCTTTAGTGTGAACTTAAACCCTTAGTGCGAACTTTAAAGCGTTTTTAAGCGTAGGTTTATAGGCTCACCAGTGTCGGCGGTAGTGGTGTCACCCTGAAAAGTGGGCCGATCCTGGTGATTGTGCGGAAAGGGTCCATGCTCAATGGAACATACCCCTTTGCGCTCTGGGACCTGTAACACGCCCTTGAACTACCCTTGTCACACGTGGGAGCCAAAGAGACAAAATCACCAGCCCTTCACCTGTCGAGAAAATGGGGGTGAAGCGAAGCTTGTCGTCCGATTCTAGCGTGAGGGATACCGAAGCTCAGGCGAAACGCCAGCGAAGAGCCGCCGACCCGGAACGCCTTCGACAGTGTCGTCTTGCCACAGGCTTCGTTTACCCCCGTTTTCTCGACAGGGGCAGGGCTCTGAAATTTTGTCGGTACTTAAAGCACTTACCGATGGCTATCTATCTATATGTATGTAAGTTTGTATGTCTGTATCTAACCGTTTTCCCGTCTACCTGGGTCACTGGGTAGCTGACCATTTTCTCGCCTACCTATAGGTCACTGGGTGGTCCGTGGTCGAAAGTTAGCGCATGGGGCTGCTGTAGTGAGGTAAGAGGGTTCAAAACCAACCAGCGGAACAACTTGGGTCACTGAGTGAGACCTCACTCAGTGTACCAAGTACGTGTCGCTCAGCGAACCTCTTTCGCACCGACGTGGGTCACTGTAAATGCGGGACTGGGTATACGCACCCGGTCACCATCTCCTGGACACCTGGGTTTCGCCAGACGTACAGCCGTATTAGGAGCGGCTTCTTCTTACCTGGCCTGTCTACCTATGTGGCCAAATACGTCGCTTCATGCGCACTTTGTCAACGCCGGAAACGATCCACTTCACCCCTGCTGGCCTTTTACAGTCACAACCGCGTGTTCCGAGACACCTTTCGATGTCGTTGGGATAGACCTGGTTGGACCTCTTCCCATAACGCCAGCAGGTCATCGATGGATCGTGACAGCTGTCGGTCATCTTACAGGGTACGCAGAGACCGCTCTTCTACACTCGGGTTCTGCCTCAGACGTTGCCGCCTTCTTTCTGCAAGCCATTATGTTGCGTCATGGTGCACCTCGCATCCTGCTGAGTGATCGCGGCAAGACTTTTCTCTCTAGAATGCTCGAAAACCTGTTGCGAGCTTCTGCCACGGTTCCTAAGACAACATCTGCCTACCATCCCCAAACAAATGGGTTAACAGAGCGATTCCGTCGCACACTGACGGAGATACAATCGTGATCAAGGTACAATCGCGATCGATTTGATTGAAGGTGATCGCTCGAGCGGCAACCGAAACAAGCAGCAGCGCCACATTACGTCACCACGTTCCGTGGCGAGTGAAACATTGGAATAGCTTCCCTCTCTTTTTTCGCTGTTCCTTGAGCAGCTGTCATTCTCTTCTAGAAAGTGGCAGATTTTCGGTGTTTTTTTACGCGTCATCAAGCAGGTAGCATTGACACTGCACGTGTAGTATTCTTATGTTACTGTGGGAGTGGACGCAATCAATCGGAAAGTTATCGTGCGAGGGAAACAAACACAAGAAAACGGTGGCGAATTAGTCATGGGGGTGACGGTTGTAGCCTGGAAGAGCCTACGAAGGGAAGAAGGCTGCGCAATATCTATCTTCGCAGTTCCGAAATCCGCCGCTATGCAGCTTTAAAGGCCCGCCGGTCGATGCTCCAGCGATCACCTTCAATTTGATCGCGACTGTACATCGAACCAAGCCACAACAACTGGGACACCATTTCACCACTCGTGACGTTTGCTCATAACACCGCGGTTCAACGAACTTCTGGGTCGGGACGTCAAGTCCAACGTATTCTTAGGAAAGCAGTGGTTCGGCGCATACATCACTCCCCCGGCTTATGCAGCTGCTGGCGCGCATTTACGAGATTAATAAATGGACATGCACAGATTGGCTTTCCCCGCAAAGAAAGGTACGCCTAAATCCTGCTACAATATCGGTGCGTCGGGTCCAACGTATTCTATGGAAAGCACTGGTGCGGCGCATACGTAACTACCTTTTTTTTAACTACCATGGGGCACGGAAGCACAGGAAGAATGAGAGCCTGACGCGCGCTCTTCTTCATTCTGCAGTTGTTCGCCTGCCTGGCTGCCGGCTGGGTGGAATGTGCCCAAGAGCATCCTTTCAGCGCGCTCGCCATCGACGCTACAACTTCAGTGGTGCCTGGGCGAATCGAGTGGTCGACTTCCTGCTCTCAGCTTCGTCGTTTCTTGCGTCATCACATTCTGCCACAACCTATCGCACCCGCAGGAACATCAACAGTCTCAACGACGCACCATTTAAAACCGAGTGCTGCGCAGCCGCCGCTAGTATAGGGCATGGAAGCACAGGAAGAATGATGCGCTCACGCGCGCTCTTTTTCATTCTGCAGGTCTGCTACCAGACCAAACTACATTATTACAATTATATGGACACTTCAACCGGATTTCTGCCGTCGCTGTCGTCGTCGCCGTCGCCGTCGCCGTGAGGTTCCCTATAGATAAAATCTTCGCCACGCGCCGTATGCCCGAGCGGAAGCGTGCGGGGACGCGCGCTATCACGGAGAGCGAACGCACTCAATCACCCACGCGCAAGCAAGGAAGCGGGAAGCCAGCGCCGGAGGGAGCAAGGGGTGGGGGGGGGGGGGGGGGGGGGCGCATTTCTACTCTGCCAACAACCACGCTCGTCGCTCGCTCGCCCGCACCGTCTCTTATCTTCACACGGCTCTGACCTTTACGCGCCGTGCATTCGCCGCTCAGTTTCCGTTGAAGCGATAGACCGCACGTACCTTCGCCCGCGGCGGCGTATGCGCTCGCTGCCAGCGTTTTGACAGTCGTTGTCTGCAGTCATTCAGTGTGATCTATTCATGTTTGTTTGTGCGCGCTCACACCACGCTTGTTCATTCAGTTAGTAATAGTCGGGCCATATTTTCCAACGCACGCTACACATGCAATGCTGCCCGGATCGGCCGTGCAGCACTACAGGTGTGTCCCTTCGCACGCGCTGCCAACGGGAAGCGCTTCTCATCAACACCACCGTTTCACACGCGCCTTCTCGTGGTCATCGAGTCTCTCTTCATGTCGGTCTACTTACGCCGCAGCACACCTGCTTACTTAATCAGCTCATGTTTACTGCAATTCATATTGCTACCAAAGCCGCTCACCTTACTTCGTATGACATTGCTGTGTTGCTATCGCATTCATTGCTTCGCCCTTAGGGTGAAACTGTGACATTTTTTTATTGTTTCAAATGTGATGATGCCTTTATCGTCGTGCTTCCATGCCCTGGCGCCTTGTTTGAGCCTTTTTTGTTCTTTGGTGTTGCTTTTGTGTGGGGATGCTGAGTGTAACCCGGGTCCAAGTGAATCATCGGATGTGCTTGCGGAAGTCCTTAAAACAGTAAAAGGTTTAAACGAGCGATCAATCAGGGTGGATAGAAACGGTACAAAAAACAGTTGCCGAAACGGTGGTTAAACTGAAAGCCCAACCGAAAAATGTTTTTCAAGCCATATCATATATAAAGGCGCGCTTAGAAACTGTTGAAGGCCAGACTGCAATACTTCAGGAATGGCAGGCTGATGTCAACGAGCTACATGACAAAGTTAACCATCTTGAGTCGGAAGCCTGCGCACTCATTGGCTAGATGACGCAGAGGACCGTTCTCGGCGTGACAATCTCTTATTTTATGGAATAACTAATGTTGAAAATGAAGCGTATTTTGATTCTGAAACGAAATATCTGGGCGTCATTACCGATTAGCTGAATCTCAGCTTAAACAGTGAGAGCATTTTACGCGCACACAGGATCGGACGGTTTATCCAAGGGAAAACACGGCCGATCATTGTCAAATTTGCAACATTTAAGGACAAACAATCGGTGTTTGCTAAGTGTTCCTTGCTTAAAAATTAGTGGCTTTGCTCTCAGCGGGGACCTATGTCCCACAACGCCCAAGATTTAAAACAAAGCTAAGAGAGTAGGGTAAAAGCCTGCGTAAACCATATAAAGTTGGGTACGAGAAATTGGATGTTGGCGGCAAATCCTACGGTTATAAGGACTTTAATGACAGTGTTTTCGAGATCGGTCCCTTGAATACCACACTGAATTTGCACGGTACATCCACTCGAGCGCTTCGCTCTGGCCGCCTTCTACTAACCAAAGACCGATAGGGATACGCGAGGGGAAACGGCCCCACTCACTCGAAATCAGTTTTCTATTTTATATACTAATATTAGTGGTATATTCCTCAAGAGGAATAAATTATGCACCCTGATAAACGACCTTAAAGCCGATCTAATTGCTCTAACTGAAACGTGTCTAAGCAGTAAAGTACTAAACTCTGAATTGTTTCATTGTGATAAAACGTATATAAGTCATCTACCGCAGTGATAGTATAGGGGGCGGTGTTTTACTCACTATCGACGAGCGTTTTGATTGCTACTGTATACCAATCATTTCGAATTTTGATTCTGTGTGGTGTTGCCTGTATATTGTGGGGATGCGCGACTCTCACGCGTCTCCTGTGGTTCGGCCTCACCGCGCGGCTGAGCGCCGGAGGCAGTCGTAGTGGTTGCGGAGCGTTGCGAAAGATGGCGCGAGTGTCGCGATGCTAACGCCACCGAACGGCGGGGTGACTTGGGAGAAAAAGGTCGAAGGCGCTCTCTCTTTGAGTTCAGATCGGTGAGCAACGCGGACGTCCCGCGCGTGCGCCGATCCACGCTTCGCGAGACGTCTCGCGTGGCTCGGAGCGGCGCACCGGTATGGACGAACACGGATCGTTCGAACGCGCCACCGTTCGCGTGACCGCACATGTGAATGACTAGGCGATGGTGTCACAGCATGGGGCGAACATATTCGCTCGCTAACGGGTCGCGGTGAGTCGGACTTCCTTGATTTGTCGTGCGCCCATGTGAATGTTAAATTGGTTGTAATTCGGCTAGTGTGCATTGGTGTATGAAAGGCGCAGTAAATGCCCTTGTGATTGTTTGCACTACTGTATTGTCGTTCCTTTGTCCCAAGAGCACATGTGAGACCCCACAATATAGATTTCAGGAAAGTGATTGTTGGCATCTGTTATCGCTCACCTTCCAGTGATACGTCATTCTGCGATAGCTTGCTTGACTGTTTAAATCAAATCATGGTCCGCTATCCCAATGCGCGAGTCATCTACTATCCTAACATTGTTCGGTCGCACACGTGCCCTTGTTCTAACCCACCGACCCCTGAAGCCAACCAATTTATCACCACCTGCATGAATTTCGGTTTAACAAAAATCGTTACCTCACCCACACGTGTTACTCCCACTTCTTGCCTTCTAGATCTAACGTCATCAGAAGATACCACGTCATCCGTAATACATATGCCGGGCCTGAGCGACCCCGTATCCTGCGTTTAACGTTCGATTTGTCACATGCAACATCATCAAAACGCTCCAAGAACATTAGAGACTACAACAGAGCTAATTTCCAGCCATTAATAACGAACGGGGCTCCGTTTTAGACATTTTTTAAGAGGTTATCTCGAGCGCTCAGTGGAAACAAACGGTTGTATGTTCCGCAATAAAGTGTCCGAATTGATTAATAGTAATGCACCTCTTCGGCGCGGGTACTCCAATAACCAAGCTCCGTGGTATAACAGATATTTAAATCGACTTTCTAACAAAAAGAAGAGATTTTTTGAACTGCAACGTATTCACTAAAACATGCCCACTGGACAGCATACACCTCATCCTCAGCATATTCACGAGCACTAAAGTCTACTAAATCATCCTTTTTTTAGTGTAACCCTCCCGAACATTCTCAAGACTAATCCAAGATGTTTCTGGAGTATAATTAAACCAGACAACACCAATATAGTGGCATTACTTGCACCCACCGGCGATCCTGTTCCTGGCCACATTTCTGCTAAGGTACTAAATGATACTTTTGTCAAATCGTTTTCTTCCTCTACCGACATCCAACGGCCCGCACTTCAATTGCACAGTCATTTCGCTACGGATCCCATCGTGTTCGACTTGCATGGCACCATACCGATTATCGACAATTTGAAACTAACATCTTCTAGCGGAATTGACGGCAACAATAGCAAAATTTTACGGAATACAAAAGATAATAGTTCTATCATCCTGAATGCATTTTCTCTCAATCCTATCAGAATAGTGTACTACCCAAAGACTGGAGGACTGCAGTGGTCATACATGTACATAAAGTGGGTGATTAACAGAATCCATCTAACTATCAACCCATATCTCTCACATCGATACCGTGCAAAATAATAGAACATATAATATTTACTCATCTTGATAATTTTCTTGAAGATAACAGTTTCTTCTCTTTAACTCAGCATGGCTTCCGAAAGATTTTCTCATGTGATACTCAAGTACTTTCCTTCACTAACGACTTGCACTGCTATTTGGACTGCGCTTTTCAGTTGACTGCATGTTTCTTGACTTTGCTAATGCGTTCGATAAAGTTAACCATTCACTGCTTTTATTCAAACTAAGTGTTCTAAAACATTACCCGGCAGTTCTTAACTGGATTCGTATATTTCTTTATTCTCGTGTTCAATTCGTCAGCACTAACGACACTAATTCCCCTACTGCACCAGTTGACTCTGGGGTTCCTCAAGGATCAGTACTGGGCCCCCTGCTATTCCTAATTTATATAAACGACTTACTTACTGCTATTACCTCTATAATTTGTTTACTTGCTGATGACTGTGTGCTTAACCGTAAAATAACTAACGATTCCGATATTCGCTCGCTCCAGGTCGATCTCAATAGCATACTTGATTGGCGTTATATTTGGAAAATGGAACTATATGTTAAAAAAGTGTAAGCATTTGAGGGTTTTTCGTTCCAATACAACTTGTCCAACTTATTTTCTCCACATTCAGCCCCTTGAAAGCGTAACATTATACCGGTATCTCGGCGTCCATATAACTAACACTCTGTCCTGGAAATTACATACAGAACGTATAGCATCCCAAGCAAACAAAACACTGGATTACCTTCGAAGAAACTTTTTTCTTGCTCCATCATATCTAAAATTATTATTATAAACCACCTATGTGCGACCACAAATGGAATACGTTTCATCTGTATGGGACTTTTGACAAGTCACACTAGCACTCAAGCTGGAAAGTGTGCAGAATCGTGCAACTCGTTTCAGATTGGCTAGCTATCATCGTTCAGCTACCGTCGCCCAAATGAAAACATTTTTAAACCTCATCCCGCTAGCTACCCGCCGAAAGCACAGCCGCATTTGTCTGTTCCATAAGATTTTCTACCATAACACTAATCTTCACTCCCGATGGATTCAACCAGTACCCTTCATTTCTCATCGCCGTAATCGCCAACAAAAAGTAGCAGTGGCCCATTGCAACACAGTAGCGTGTGCGCAGTCATATTTTCCAAGTACTTGTAACGATTGGAATTCCTTACCCGCATCACTAACGAGCATCACTGACACCATTCAGTTTAAAAAGGTCCTTACGACGATGATTACCTAATTACCACTTTTGTGTGTTGTTCATTACCTGATTGTTGTATCCTGTGTTTTGTGTTTTGTTCATTACCTGATTGTTGTATCCTGTTTTGGTTCTTGCGTAATATAATTGTTCTTCAATTGTTTTATTATGTTCTTGTAAGAAGATTGTTCGCATTATTAATATTTCTCCTATTGTTTTATATTCTTGTATGAAATGTGCTTTGTGTTCTTTTTTATTGTTGTGAATTGCCCTTCCCCTCTGAAATGTACTCTGAACCCTGAGGGTAACATAAATGAATAAATGAATGAATTAATTAATTAATAGCTCTCTCGTCTTATGCACATGCTGGCGTCCATTTACGTGATTAAGAAATGGACAAGCGCAAATTAACTTTCACCTAAATAAAGGTGGGATGACAGGTTCCTCGGGTGTGAGTTGGTAAACTGAGGCAGAGCCTCGTTCAGGAAAGATGAACCCATTTTATCGCGCAATACAAACCTAATATTCATTGCAAGAAAAAGAAAACAAGAGAATACTAAAGAGCACACAAAAAGTACAGAAAAAGCAAAAGTGCAACTAACCACGTTAGTCCACGTGAGAAGTTCAAATTACTCTTGGTCTAGAACAAATAAAGAAAAACTCAGTCATCGAAATTCTTAGTTACTCGGACAGTGCGCAAACAGCATGCACTGCATGCACTTGCGTTGACGGCGGTCGTGGTGTGGCGGGCAGTGGCATACGAGGGACGCGGACACATGGTATAGAGCCAACCCCGGACGTCAGAGTCCAAGGCTGTCGGAGTCGAAGGTCATCCAAGTGCGACCGCTACAGTTTAGTGGCGCATGTACTGGTTCCTTGGCTCGCGGTTCCGCCCTGGCGCCTCTCACAAGCGTCGCTCCAGGCCACTGGTCACCCCCAGGTGACCTCTGCTCTCCAAACGGCGGCTCAGGATCAGCAACAGGAGCTCAGCATCAGCATCGGGAGCTCACGATCAGCACGAAAAGCAGGAACACCAACAGCAGCAGCTGCAGCAGGAATAGCCGAGCCCTATGCCCGGCGGATCTTTCAAGGGACGGCCAGGGTCGTCCTGGTTCTGTTGAGGCTCTCGGGTTCAGGCCTGGACCCCGACGACACCGACCTCGACACCAGCGATCTTCGAACTCCCGTCTCCGAACGATCTCGTCTCCGAGCGTTCCAGTCTGTCTCGTTCCCTCTGCTCGTGCCTCGCATCCGTGGTTTCGTGCCCACCACTAATGGGTTGATCCTCTTTCTCCCTCGTCCGCTGGCTCGTGCCTCCGCCCACCAAAATCGTCTTCTTTGTCGGCCACTCGATGGTGTTTGGAGCTGCCGCTCCTCCGCAGTGTTTTGTCGGTCTCCACTCACTCATGACAAAAGGTAAGCGTAGATTCTGATATAATGTCGGTGCGTCAGGTCCAACGTATCGTAAGGAAAGCAGTGGTTCAGCGCATACCTCACTCTCCCTGCCAATGCATCTGCTGACACCCATTTACGAGATTAAGAAACGGTCAAGCGCAGATTTGCGTTCCCGCAAAGACAGGTAAGCCTATATCCTATTACAATGTGGGTGCGTCAGCTCCAACGTATTCTAAGGAAAGCACTGCGGTTCGGCGCACGTCACAATCCCTGCTAATGCAGCAGCTAAGACCCTTTTACGAAATTAAAAGTTCGGCAGGTGCTACACTCTAGTAACACAAGAAGGCCTGCTGCACATTTGGTAATACATGAAGTTAAGCAATCGGGGTTAGACCTCCTTGTAAGACATAGGTAATGCATTAAGTTATACAATCGGGGCTAGACTTCTTGCAAGACATAACGAGCAGCAATGGGAAGTACACGTATGACACTAAGGCAATCTGAACGCCACATATGAAAACTAAATGTAATAGCTAAATTGCCGGATGTTAGTGCACGTACTAGGCCACACCTTTAGTCAGCGAGATGGCCGCGACGTGACGTGTGCAATCACGCACGCACTAGGCACACTTTTAGTAGGCGAGAACAGTGAAGCCGCTGTGCCTTCACGGAAACGTGCTCTTCTCGCATCCCGAACGAGCGGGTTGGATTCCGACCCAGACCGAAATGTACCGAATTTTCTTTTCAAAGCCACTTATTTACTTCATTTAGAGGAACCGCGCTGTGAGATGTGACGTCAATCCGAGCATCTTTTGCGACGTCGGCCATTCTTCGTCGCGTGCAGTTTCGCCATGGTAACCGCCAAGGACATGCCAAGGGCACCGCCCGCATAGACACCCAAGGCTTTCTCCTTAATAAACACACTAGCACCGATTGCTTTGCCACAAATAAAGGTAAGTTTAGATACCGTTAAAATATCGGTGCGTCGGGTTCAAGCAATTCTTCGGAAAGCGCTGGTTCGGTGCATTCATCACGCCCCTAGGTAGTGCACATGCTGACGCAGATTTACCAGGTGAATAAACAGACATGCGTAGAGTGACCTTCCCGCAAAGAAAGGTAAGCCTAGAGTCCGTTCCAATATCCGCCCGTCAGATCCAACCAATTCTTTGGAAAGCGCTGGTTCTGCGCATTCATCACTCCCCCTGCTGGTGTATGCGCCGACACAGATTTACCCGGTGAATAAACAGACATGCGCAGAACATCTTTCCTGCTAAGAATGTTAAGCCTAGAGTTACAATATCGGGCCGTAAGGTCCAACCAATTCTTCGGAAAGCGCTGGTTCGGTGCATTCATCACGCCCCCAGCTAATGCACATGCTGACGCAGATTTACCAGGTGAATAAACAGACATGCGTAGAGTGACCTTCCCGCAAAGAAAGGTAAGCCTAGAGTCCGTTCCAATATCCGCCCGTCAGATCCAACCAATTCTTTGGAAAGCGCTGGTTCTGCGCATTCATCACTCCCCCTGCTGGTGTATGCGCCGACACAGATTTACCCGGTGAATAAACAGTCATGCGCAGAACATCTTTCCTGCTAAGAATGTTAAGCCTAGAGTTACAATATCGGGCCGTAAGGTCCAACCAATTCTTCGGAAAGCGCTGGTTCGGTGCATTCATCACGCCCCCAGCTAATGCACATGCTGACGCAGATTTACCAGGTGAATAAACAGACATGCGTAGAGTGACCTTCCCGCAAAGAAAGGTAAGCCTAGAGTCCGTTCCAACATCCGCCCGTCAGATCCAACCAATTCTTTGGAAAGCGCTGGTTCTGCGCATTCATCACTCCCCCTGCTGGTGTATGCGCCGACACAGATTTACCCGGTGAATAAACAGACATGCGCAGAACATCTTTCCTGCTAAGAATGTTAAGCCTAGAGTTACAATATCGGGCCGTAAGGTCCAACCAATTCTTCGGAAAGCGCTGGTTCGGTGCATTCATCACGCCCCCAGCTAATGCACATGCTGACGCAGATTTACCAGGTGAATAAACAGACATGCGTAGAGTGACCTTCCCGCAAAGAAAGGTAAGCCTAGAGTCCGTTCCAATATCCGCCCGTCAGATCCAACCAATTCTTTGGAAAGCGCTGGTTCTGCGCATTCATCACTCCCCCTGCTGGTGTATGCGCCGACACAGATTTACCCGGTGAATAAACAGACATGCGCAGAACATCTTTCCTGCTAAGAATGTTAAGCCTAGAGTTACAATATCGGGCCGTAAGGTCCAACCAATTCTTCGGAAAGCGCTGGTTCGGTGCATTCATCACGCCCCCAGCTAATGCACATGCTGACGCAGATTTACCAGGTGAATAAACGGACATGCGCAGAGTGACTTTCCCGCAAAGAAAGGTAAGCCTAGAGTCCGTTCCAATATCCGCCCGTCAGATCCAACCAATTCTTTGGAAAGCGCTGGTTCTGCGCATTCATCACTCCCCCTGCTGGTGTATGCGCCGACACAGATTTACCCGGTGAATAAACAGTCATGCGCAGAACATCTTTCCTGCTAAGAATGTTAAGCCTAGAGTTACAATATCGGGCCGTAAGGTCCAACCAATTCTTCGGAAAGCGCTGGTTCGGTGCATTCATCACGCCCCCAGCTAATACACATGCTGACGCAGATTTACCAGGTGAATAAACAGACATGCGTAGAGTGACTTTCCCGCAAGAAAGGTAAGCCTAGAGTCCGTTCCAATATCCGCCCGTCAGATCCAACCAATTCTTTGGAAAGCGCTGGTTCTGCGCATTCATCACTCCCCCTGCTGGTGTATGCGCTGACGCAGATTTACCCGGTGAATAAACAGACATGCGCAGAACATCTTTCCTGCTAAGAATATTAAGCCTAGAGTTAATTATAATATCGGGCCGTTAGGTCCAACCAATTCTTCGGAAAGCGCTGGTTCGGTGCATTCATCACGCCCCCAGCTAATGCACCTGCTGACGCAGATATATCAGGTGAATAAACAGACATGCGTAGAGTGACTTTCCCGCAAAGAAAGGTAAGCCTAGAGCCCGTTCCAATATCCGCCCGTCAGATCCAACCAATTCTTTGGAAAGCGCTGGTTCTGCGCATTCATCACTCCCCCTGCTGGTGTATGCGCTGACGTAGATTTACCCGGTGAATAAACAGACATGCGCAGATCGACTTTCCTGCTAAGAATATTAAGCCTAGAGTTAATTATAATATCGGGCCGTTAGGTCCAACCAATTCTTCGGAAAGCGCTGGTTCGGTGCATTCATCACGCCCCCAGCTAATGCACCTGCTGACGCAGATTTACCAGGTGAATAAACAGACATGCGTAGAGTGACTTTCCCGCAAAGAAAGGTAAGCCTAGAGTCCGTTCCAATATCCGCCCGTCAGATCCAACCAATTCTTTGGAAAGCGCTGGTTCTGCGCATTCATCACTCCCCCTGCTGGTGTATGCGCTGACGTAGATTTACCCGGTGAATAAACAGACATGCGCAGATCGACTTTCCTGCTAAGAATGTTAAGCCTAGAGTTACAATATCGGGCCGTAAGGTCCAACCAATTCTTCGGAAAGCGCTGGTTCGGTGCATTCATCACGCCCCCAGCTAATGCACCTGCTGACGCAGATATATCAGGTGAATAAACAGACATGCGTAGAGTGACTTTCCCGCAAAGAAAGGTAAGCCTAGAGCCCGTTCCAATATCCGCCCGTCAGATCCAACCAATTCTTTGGAAAGCGCTGGTTCTGCGCATTCATCACTCCCCCTGCTGGTGTATGCGCTGACGCAGATTTACCCGGTGAATAAACAGACATGCGCAGATCGACTTTCCTGCTAAGAATATTAAGCCTAGAGTTAATTATAATATCGGGCCGTTAGGTCCAACCAATTCTTCGGAAAGCGCTGGTTCGGTGCATTCATCACGCCCCCAGCTAATGCACCTGCTGACGCAGATATATCAGGTGAATAAACAGACATGCGTAGAGTGACTTTCCCGCAAAGAAAGGTAAGCCTAGAGCCCGTTCCAATATCCGCCCGTCAGATCCAACCAATTCTTTGGAAAGCGCTGGTTCTGCGCATTCATCACTCCCCCTGCTGGTGTATGCGCTGACGTAGATTTACCCGGTGAATAAACAGACATGCGCAGATCGACTTTCCTGCTAAGAATATTAAGCCTAGAGTTAATTATAATATCGGGCCGTTAGGTCCAACCAATTCTTCGGAAAGCGCTGGTTCGGTGCATTCATCACGCCCCCAGCTAATGCACCTGCTGACGCAGATATATCAGGTGAATAAACAGACATGCGTAGAGTGACTTTCCCGCAAAGAAAGGTAAGCCTAGAGCCCGTTCCAATATCCGCCCGTCAGATCCAACCAATTCTTTGGAAAGCGCTGGTTCTGCGCATTCATCACTCCCCCTGCTGGTGTATGCGCTGACGCAGATTTACCCGGTGAATAAACAGACATGCGCAGATCGACTTTCCTGCTAAGAATGGTAAGCCTAGAGTTAATTATAATATCGGGCCGTTAGGTCCAACCAATTCTTCGGAAAGCGCTGGTTCGGTGCATTCATCACGCCCCCAGCTAATGCACCTGCTGACGCAGATATATCAGGTGAATAAACAGACATGCGTAGAGTGACTTTCCCGCAAAGAAAGGTAAGCCTAGAGCCCGTTCCAATATCCGCCCGTCAGATCCAACCAATTCTTTGGAAAGCGCTGGTTCTGCGCATTCATCACTCCCCCTGCTGGTGTATGCGCTGACGTAGATTTACCCGGTGAATAAACAGACATGCGCAGATCGACTTTCCTGCTAAGAATATTAAGCCTAGAGTTAATTATAATATCGGGCCGTTAGGTCCAACCAATTCTTCGGAAAGCGTTGGTTCGGTGCATTCATCACGCCCCCAGCTAATGCACCTGCTGACGCAGATTTACCAGGTGAATAAACAGACATGCGTAGAATGACTTTCCCGGAAAGAAAGGTAAGCCTAGAGCCCGTTCCGATATCCGCCCGTCAGATCCAACCAATTATTTGGAAAGCGCTGGTTCTGCGCATTCATCCCGCCCCCTGCCGATGTACGCGTTGACCCGGCAAAAAACAGCGCTGCCCAGCTAAAAAACTGTTTTCCAAGAAGAACAAAAAACCTGCCCTGTCACGATCGGACGCAAAGAGCGAGCGGCGGTCATAAAGGTGTGTCGCGCTTCGACGTGACATGGTATAAACATATCACTCGCTCCACTTGTGGAATGAACCCCGAAAGGACACGGCTAGAAAAAAAAGAAGATGCACACTCGGGCTTGAGTAAATGTTGATCATCGAACTGCTTCATCGGGAAGGAAAATGCTATTTTCATGTTCTTATATTCATTCGCGATCATATCTTACTGGCGAGAGTAGCTGGCGCGTACCTTCCGACCACCGGTAACGCCAAGCCCGTCCCGGAACGGCTATACAGATATGCGGATTTCGTTTCTTGATCGGTCGTTTGGGAGCGCCGAAATAGTGGTGGTATCACGCGCTTGTTTTTGTATACCGCATATTCTTTTCTTTAATAATTCCTTTGGTGAATCTGAACAGCTTCCCTATAATCCACCTTCACAGCGTGGATTAGACTTACCTTTTTTTTTCCAGAAAAGCCATTTTGCGCATATTCGTTTATTCATCGCGTAAATCGGTCTCAGCACTTGCATTACCTTGGGGAGTGATTTATGCGCAACACCAGCGCTTATAAACACAGTCAGCCGACTACGATTGACTGACATTTTCATGGGCTATAGGCTTACCTTTTTTCCGGAAAATCCATTTTGCGCATATTCGTTTATTCACCACGTAAATCGGTCTTGGCACTTGCATTACCATAGGGAGTGATTTATGCGCAACACCAGCGCTTAGAAACACAGTCAGCCGACTACGATTGACCGAAATTTTCATGGGCTATAGGCTTACCTTTTTTTTCCGGAAAATCCATTTTGCGCATATTCGTTTATTCACCGCGTAAATCGGTCTTGGCACTTGCATTACCATAGGGAGTGATTTATGCGCAACACCAGCGCTTAGAAACACAGTCAGCCGACTACGATTGACCGACATTTTCATGGGCTATAGGCTTACCTTTTTTTTCCGGAAAATCCATTTTGCGCATATTCGTTTATTCACCGCGTAAATCGGTCTTGGCACTTGCATTACCATAGGGAGTGATTTATGCGCAACACCAGCGCTTAGAAACACAGTCAGCCGACTACGATTGACCGAAATTTTCATGGGCTATAGGCTTACCTTTTTTCCGGAAAATCCATTTTGCGCATATTCGTTTATTCACCACGTAAATCGGTCTTGGCACTTGCATTACCATAGGGAGTGATTTATGCGCAACACCAGCGCTTAGAAACACAGTCAGCCGACTACGATTGACCGACATTTTCATGGGCTATAGGCTTACCTTTTTTTCCAGAAAATCCATTTTGCAGCATATTCGTTTATTCACCACGTAAATCGGTCTTGGCACTTGCATTACCATAGGGAGTGATTTATGCGCAACACCAGCGCTTATAAACACAGTCAGCCGACTACGATTGACCGACATTTTCATGGGCTATAGGCTTACCTTTTTTTCCGGAAAATCCATTTTGCGCATATTCGTTTATTCACCGCGTAAATCGGTCTTGGCACTTGCATTACCATAGGGAGTGATTTATGCGCAACACCAGCGCTTAGAAACACAGTCAGCCGACTACGATTGACCGACATTTTCATGGGCTATAGGCTTACCTTTTTTTCCGGAAAATCCATTTTGCGCATATTCGTTTATTCACCACGTAAATCGGTCTTGGCACTTGCATTACCATAGGGAGTGATTTATGCGCAACACCAGCGCTTAGAAACACAGTCAGCCGACTACGATTGACCGACATTTTCATGGGCTATAGGCTTACCTTTTTTTCCGGAAAATCCATTTTGCGCATATTCGTTTATTCACCACGTAAATCGGTCTTGGCACTTGCATTACCATAGGGAGTGATTTATGCGCAACACCAGCGCTTAGAAACACAGTCAGCCGACTACGATTGACCGACATTTTCATGGGCTATAGGCTTACCTTTTTTTCCGGAAAATCCATTTTGCGCATATTCGTTTATTCACCACGTAAATCGGTCTTGGCACTTGCATTACCATAGGGAGTGATTTATGCGCAACACCAGCGCTTAGAAACACAGTCAGCCGACTACGATTGACCGACATTTTCATGGGCTATAGGCTTACCTTTTTTTCCGGAAAATCCATTTTGCGCATATTCGTTTATTCACCACGTAAATCGGTCTTGGCACTTGCATTACCATAGGGAGTGATTTATGCGCAACACCAGCGCTTAGAAACACAGTCAGCCGACTACGATTGACCGACATTTTCATGGGCTATAGGCTTACCTTTTTTTCCGGAAAATCCATTTTGCGCATATTCGTTTATTCACCACGTAAATCGGTCTTGGCACTTGCATTACCATAGGGAGTGATTTATGCGCAACACCAGCGCTTAGAAACACAGTCAGCCGACTACGATTGACCGACATTTTCATGGGCTATAGGCTTACCTTTTTTTCCGGAAAATCCATTTTGCGCATATTCGTTTATTCACCACGTAAATCGGTCTTGGCACTTGCATTACCATAGGGAGTGATTTATGCGCAACACCAGCGCTTAGAAACACAGTCAGCCGACTACGATTGACCGACATTTTCATGGGCTATAGGCTTACCTTTTTTTCCGGAAAATCCATTTTGCGCATATTCGTTTATTCACCACGTAAATCGGTCTTGGCACTTGCATTACCATAGGGAGTGATTTATGCGCAACACCAGCGCTTAGAAACACAGTCAGCCGACTACGATTGACCGAAATTTTCATGGGCTATAGGCTTACCTTTTTTTCCGGAAAATCCATTTTGCGCATATTCGTTTATTCACCACGTAAATCGGTCTTCGCACTTGCAGTACCATAGGGAGTGATTTATGCGCAACACCAGCGCTTATAAACACAGTCAGCCGACTACGATTGACCGACATTTTCATGGGCTATAGGCTTACCTTTTTTTCCGGAAAATCCATTTTGCGCATATTCGTTTATTCACCACGTAAATCGGTCTTGGCACTTGCATTACCATAGGGAGTGATTTATGCGCAACACCAGCGCTTATAAACACAGTCAGCCGACTACGATTGACCGACATTTTCATGGGCTATAGGCTTACCTTTTTTCCGGAAAATCCATTTTGCGCATATTCGTTTATTCACCACGTAAATCGGTCTTCGCACTTGCATTACCATAGGGAGTGATTTATGCGCAACACCGGCGCTTATAAACACAGTCAGCCGACTACGATTGACTGACATTTTCATGGGCTATAGGCTTACCTTTTTTCCGGAAAATCCATTTTGCGCATATTCGTTTATTCACCACGTAAATCGGTCTTGGCACTTGCATTACCATAGGGAGTGATTTATGCGCAACACCGGCGCTTATAAACACAGTCAGCCGACTACGATTGACTGACATTTTCATGGGCTATAGGCTTACCTTTTTTCCGGAAAATCCATTTTGCGCATATTCGTTTATTCACCACGTAAATCGGTCTTGGCACTTGCATTACCATAGGGAGTGATTTATGCGCAACACCGGCGCTTATAAACACAGTCAGCCGACTACGATTGACCGGACATTTTCATGGGCTATATGCTTACCTTTTTTTCCGGAAAATCCATTTTGCGCATATTCGTTTATTCACCACGTAAATCGGTCTTGGCACTTGCATTACCATAGGGAGTGATTTATGCGCAACACCGGCGCTTATAAACACAGTCAGCCGACTATGATTGACTGACATTTTCATGGGCTATAGGCTTACCTTTTTTTCCGGAAAATCCATTTTGCACAGATTCGTTTATTCACCACGTAAATCGGTCTTGGCACTTGCATTACCATAGGGAGTGATTTATGCGCAACACCAGGCGCTTATAAACACAGTCAGCCGACTACGATTGACCTGACATTTTCATGGGCTATAGGCTTACCTTTTTTTCCGGAAAATCCATTTTGCACAGATTCGTTTATTCACCACGTAAATCGGTCTTGGCACTTGCATTACCATAGGGAGTGATTTATGCGCAACACCAGCGCTTAGAAACACAGTCAGCCGACTACGATTGACCGACATTTTCATGGGCTATAGGCTTACCTTTTTTTCCGGAAAATCCATTTTGCGCATATTCGTTTATTCACCGCGTAAATCGGTCTTGGCACTTGCATTACCATAGGGAGTGATTTATGCGCAACACCAGCGCTTATAAACACAGTCAGCCGACTACGATTGACCTGACATTTTCATGGGCTATAGGCTTACCTTTTTTTCCGGAAAATCCATTTTGCGCATATTCGTTTATTCACCACGTAAATCGGTCTTGGCACTTGCATTACCATAGGGAGTGATTTATGCGCAACACCAGCGCTTAGAAACACAGTCAGCCGACTACGATTGACCGACATTTTCATGGGCTATAGGCTTACCTTTTTTTCCGGAAAATCCATTTTGCGCATATTCGTTTATTCACCACGTAAATCGGTCTTGGCACTTGCATTACCATAGGGAGTGATTTATGCGCAACACCAGCGCTTATAAACACAGTCAGCCGACTACGATTGACCGACATTTTCATGGGCTATAGGCTTACCTTTTTTTCCGGAAAATCCATTTTGCGCATATTCGTTTATTCACCACGTAAATCGGTCTTGGCACTTGCATTACCATAGGGAGTGATTTATGCGCAACACCAGCGCTTATAAACACAGTCAGCCGACTACGATTGACCGACATTTTCATGGGCTATAGGCTTACCTTTTTTTCCGGAAAATCCATTTTGCGCATATTCGTTTATTCACCACGTAAATCGGTCTTGGCACTTGCATTACCATAGGGAGTGATTTATGCGCAACACCAGCGCTTATAAACACAGTCAGCCGACTACGATTGACCGAAATTTTCATGGGCTATAGGCTTACCTTTTTTTCCGGAAAATCCATTTTGCGCATATTCGTTTATTCACCACGTAAATCGGTCTTGGCACTTGCATTACCATAGGGAGTGATTTATGCGCAACACCGGCGCTTATAAACACAGTCAGCCGACTACGATTGACCTGACATTTTCATGGGCTATAGGCTTACCTTTTTTTCTGGAAAATCCATTTTGCGCATATTCGTTTATTCGCCACGTAAATCGGTCTTGGCACTTGCATTACCATAGGGAGTGATTTATGCGCAACACCAGGCGTTTATAAACACAGTCAGCCGACTACGATTGACTGACATTTTCATGGGCTATAGGCTTACCTTTTTTTTCCGGAAAATCCATTTTGCGCATATTCGTTTATTCACCACGTAAATCGGTCTTGGCACTTGCATTACCATAGGGAGTGATTTATGCGCAACACCAGCGCTTATAAACAGTCAGCCGACTACGATTGACCGACATTTTCATGGGCTATAGGCTTACCTTTTTTTCCGGAAAATCCATTTTGCGCATATTCGTTTATTCACCACGTAAATCGGTCTTGGCACTTGCATTACCATAGGGAGTGATTTATGCGCAACACCAGCGCTTATAAACACAGTCAGCCGACTACGATTGACTGACATTTTCATGGGCTATAGGCTTACCTTTTTTTCCGGAAAATCCATTTTGCGCATATTCGTTTATTCACCACGTAAATCGGTCTTCGCACTTGCAGTACCATAGGGAGTGATTTATGCGCAACACCGGCGTTTATAAACACAGTCAGCCGACTACGATTGACTGACATTTTCATGGGCTATAGGCTTACCTTTTTTCCGGAAAATCCATTTTGCGCAGATTCGTTTATTCACCACGTAAATCGGTCTTGGCACTTGCATTACCATAGGGAGTGATTTATGCGCAACACCAGCGCTTATAAACACAGTCAGCCGACTACGATTGACCGGAATTTTCATGGGCTATATGCTTACCTTTTTTCCGGAAAATCCATTTTGCGCAGATTCGTTTATTCACCACGTAAATCGGTCTTGGCACTTGCATTACCATAGGGAGTGATTTATGCGCAACACTAGAGCTTATGAACAGTCAGCCGACCACGATTGACTGACATTTTCATGGGCTATAGGCTTACCTTTTTTTCCTGAAAATCCATTTTGCGCATATTCGTTTATTCACCACGTAAATCGGTCTTGGCACTTGCATTACCATAGGGAGTGATTTATGCGCAACACCGGCGCTTATAAACACAGTCAGCCGACTACGATTGACTGACATTTTCATGGGCTATAGGCTTACCTTTTTTTTCCGGAAAATCCATTTTGCGCATATTCGTTTATTCACCACGTAAATCGGTCTTCGCACTTGCAGTACCATAGGGAGTGATTTATGCGCAACACCGGCGCTTATAAACACAGTCAGCCGACTACGATTGACCGGACATTTTCATGGGCTATAGGCTTACCTTTTTTTTCCGGAAAATCCATTTTGCGCATATTCGTTTATTCACCACGTAAATCGGTCTTCGCACTTGCAGTACCATAGGGAGTGATTTATGCGCAACACCGGCGCTTATAAACACAGTCAGCCGACTACGATTGACTGACATTTTCATGGGCTATAGGCTTACCTTTTTTTCCGGAAAATCCATTTTGCGCATATTCGTTTATTCACCACGTAAATCGGTCTTGGCACTTGCATTACCATAGGGAGTGATTTATGCGCAACACCGGCGCTTATAAACACAGTCAGCCGACTACGATTGACTGACATTTTCATGGGCTATAGGCTTACCTTTTTTTCCGGAAAATCCATTTTGCGCATATTCGTTTATTCACCACGTAAATCGGTCTTCGCACTTGCAGTACCATAGGGAGTGATTTATGCGCAACACCGGCGCTTATAAACACAGTCAGCCGACTACGATTGACTGACATTTTCATGGGCTATAGGCTTACCTTTTTTTTCCGGAAAATCCATTTTGCGCATATTCGTTTATTTATCGCGTAAATCGGTCTCGGCACTTGCATTACCATGGGGAGTGATTTATGCGCAACACGAGCGCTTATTTACACAGTGAGCGGACTTCGATCGACCGAGATTTCATGGGCTTCCTCTTTTCCGGAAAAGCCATTTTGCGCATATTCGTTTATTCGTCGCGTAAATCGGTCTCGTATGTATGCTGATGCCACAGCGTGAGAGAAGGACTGTGCAATAGCATGTAAACACTTTGCGCGTTGTGCGGCAAACTGGAGGCCAGAGAAATCCCAAGTTCTATTTGGATCAGGCGTTCCTGGAGAACTGACGCATTCAATCACTTATATATGCTGCAACAGGAGTCATAAGATATACATTTCAACACAAAGACATTTAGCGAATAAGCCGGCGATTCGCTCGTTTAATATTGCCATCAACATATGAAAACAGAAAGGCACCCATAGCAAGAGAACCAGATTAGGTGACGGCGGCCCGACGAATGACGTCTAAAGTATGTGGACAAGGGCTGTAAAGTTATTAAAGAGGCGAGAAAAGGACTTTCTAATGGCTGCGCCTCACGCACTTTGGTATGAGCGTACCGTGAAGAACAAGAAACCCTGGGCAAGCCCCGCATACCACGTAGAAAGACGGCAGGCTGTTTGGGAGCACAGCACCGAAGTAGGGTTATTTACAGTGAACCAACGAAAGCTGAACGTTATTTACGTTGTGTCTGTACTCACACGCGCACGCACTCACATCGGATACAGTTCGATGGGATAGAGGTCCCTAGTACTCCTGTAGTGTGTTCTTACTCTAGTATATGTATGTATGTACTTATTTTTTTAATTTTGGGGTTTTGCGTGCCAACACCACCATCTGATTATGAGGCACGCCGTAGTAGGAGGCTCCGGAAATTTGGACCACCTGGGGTTCTTTAACGTGCACCTAAATCTAAGTACACGGGTGTTTTCGAATTTCGCCCCCATCGAAATGCGGCCGCCGTGGCCGGGATTCGATCCCGCCACCTCGTGCTCAGCAGCCCAACACCATAGCCACTGAGCAACCACGGCGGGTTGTATGTATGTACTACTTATGTATATATATATATATATATATATATATATATATATATATATATTCCCTGTTTACGATGTATAAGTTGCCATACATCCGCGACGTTGTTGCTGCGGTTGTTGTATTGACAAAATGTCTATTTTCAATCCTGAGTGATTTTTTGCTTCTCGGGCATGTCACAGTAGCACGCACACAAACGTATTAGACACAGTTTGTTATTATCTGTTACTATTACTGCATTTTTGTTACTTGTTATTCGTCCAAGATAAGGTTACACACATACATGGCGCTGCGCTCGCTATAAAATTGCCTTCTTGCAATACAGACACTGTTGTTAGTCAGCGCTTCCGTTGTCTATTCCATGTCAGTCTTCGTCTTGCTTCGGTGTGACACACTTCAGAAGCCATGTTACTATCTGCCTTAGACGGAGTCAAGCAGATAGTAACCGTGGCAACCGTGGAAACATAATGCAAGCTGATAGTAGTACTACTTCCATCACAGTCCCTACAAGCATATGAGCCGACCCGTATGCCCATTGTTAAATGTCGCCAACTGGCGTCGACCGCACGACTCTGAAGTGCTCCGGGCAGCCTCCGTGCCTCTGAAGATGCGATGACAGCCACTGAAGAACAGAGTTAAGCCTTGCGGCCCTTCGCTGACGTCACCGCATTTTGCGTGTTGAAGAGGCGCACGTGCTTGTCCATGTTGTATCTCACGCTGCAAAGATACATTGGAAATAAATTTAGCGTGAACAATCGGAGGATGGTACTCAAAGTCAAGCGATAGCTTCAGGATAGGCGTTTTGATGCATGCCCCTGGAGAAATTTATGGATAAACGCTATAAAAGAGGGAGGGGGGGGGGGGGGAGATGTGCATGCTGTGATGGTACAATGCTTCCAGGAACGGCCCGCGTTACAAACCACATAAAATCTTCAAGGGAACACATTTATCGTGCACTACATGCCTATAACTTCAAAGTAGAGGTATCTATGGTTGCTGTAAGCTTATAATTGACAAGTTGGTGCACTTCTTACAAAACAACTGTTTCTTGTGTCGACATTCCGGCCTTTCTCAAGACTGAAAACAATATGTAAGATTACAATTTGTTTTCTTGACGTTGACGTTGACAAACACAACAAGTTGACTTGGACGTTCCGGCCGGTTTCAGGCCAAAACGCTGCAATAAATTTGTTGTGTTTTTCAAAGTGCATTGACTTGCTCAAATACGCATGCGGTTGCCAGTAGACAGAAATACAGATGCAAACGTTATTCATTTGCTGGAGGCGTTAACCAGGCTAATCACCTGGATCGCCCGACTCATAATCATCATCATCAGCAGCCTGTAGTTATGTCCACTGCAGGACGAAAGCCTCTCCCTGCGATCTCCAGTTACCCCTATCTTGCACTGGCTGATCCCAACTTGCGCCTGCAAATTTCCTAACCTCATCACCTCACCTAGTTTTCTGCCGTCCTCGACTGCGCTTCCTTTCTCTTGTTATCCATTCTGTAACTCTAATTGCCCACCGGTTATCCATGCTACGCATTACATGGCCTGCCCAGCTCCATTTTTTCCGCTTAATGTCAACTAGAATATCGGCTATCCCCATTTGCTCTCTGATCCAAGCGCTGGGTGATAAACAAGCGCAGTGGTGACGTAATCAGACAAACAATGCGCACAGTCACAGACACCAACCTGCATAATATAGATAGTAACAGAGTTTCGGTGAGGCCTGTAAACCTCGCAGCATTTTTGGGTGATGTGCAGTCTGTGTTTTGCCACGGGCCGAAAATGTGCCGCAAGCGCCAAGTTAGGGTTGCGCTGCAACTGTAGTAACGTCTTCAAGAACCGTTTCGCTGACAAGCAGCCGAACCCACAACATGCGAAAGTTGTGGATTCGGCTCCTGCCCACGACAAGTTACCTCAGCAAGTCAAACTTCAGGGACAAAGGGAACGCTAATTTATTCAGAAACTTACCCAACAGATCCGTTTTTCGCGAAGGGCTCGCCGTCTCGGCCGAAGACAAAGTAGCGCACATCCTCGCTCAAGTCGGCCGTGGTGCAGTGATGCGGAGCCAGGAACAACTTTGAATCCGTTAGGACAGACTGGCTTTTTTCTGCACCTAAAGTGTTCGGGTTGAATGGGTGAATTGAAAGTCTAATTTCCGGCGTTAACGACAATCCTCAGTTTAGGCAGCTGTTAATCAAAATTTATTCTTCAGTTGATGAATGAATTGCTAGATCACTTAACGCTACCTTTTGACTGATTGAACTGTTCTGTCAATTTCCGATTGAGCGGTCGAGTGACTGATCGTTTGACCATGACCCACCAACCGGACCGGACCCGAGCCAGTCCGACCCGAATAACAGTATGACCGATTGATTGATTGATTGATTGATTGATTGCAATCACCACACTGGCGTTTTTTTCTCATACTCAGTGCGGATCATGTGCTATTATGCATGTCACTCGAGCCTATCCTGGTCCTGTAAGAGATGAGTAGCGCGCTAAACAAAGAAATAATTCAAATAAATAATTTGAAATGTACGACTGGCGTACGCAAGCTGTTTTACACCTTTGGCGTTGGGCAGAAGCTCGAACAAATCGACAGGGGCACTACAAACAAATATGTATTAGGTTAAGCTAGGTTTGCAGATGATACAAATCTGGAATCACGAAGAGGTCAGCATTACCATGAGCGGTGCGTCGTGAGCCAGAAAGGAGACACAAGCGAAAGGTAGGCGGTGACGTCACGCGCTATATCTGTCGTCACAGTTATATAGTAGTGGCCGCTCAGCGCTAGTTTATTGTTTACTGATCGAAATTTATTACGCCGGACTCAAAAGTAAACGAAGTCTCAACCTGGTAGCTCTCGCGCAAGCCTGCTTCCCATGAAAGGGCGCCAAATACGCTAAATACCGCGAAATCTGTGACGTCATTATGACGTTACTGCTGACGCACTCTGCGCGAGCAACTCGACAGCGGCAACTATGGCATTCATTGGCGCCTCGAATAAACAATCAGTTTCATCGGAAGAATTCCACAGATGGTTTTGAAAAAGTAATCTACCGGTTTAGACTGACTTAGTCATTCTCATTAGAGTTCTTTACCTTACCTCCGACTTTTAAGTATACGCTCACCAAAAGATTTCGCATGGACAGAGTTATTTCGCCTCATTGTTTCAGTATAATCTCCTGCATCATCTTGTAGAGCGATAAGCTCAAAATACTAGGTATGCGATATCATATGAATATGAAGGCTCGTCGGTTACCTTCTTTGAGCACTGTCGTGACGCGTAGACGTAAGTGACGGAAGCCGTTGACGACGCTGTTCCCAGACACAGTTGCGATCCATACTGCAAGTAAAAGCGTAGGAAAATTATCAAATGCGGACACGCTTGTTACACACTATATGATGTCACGGGAGGCACCCTACAGCAGTTATCAGTAGGTTAATCAACATATTTCGTAAACGAATTATATTGCATGCTAGCTATAAACCTGGTACCGGTAGATGATGTTATACGATGGTAGTAACCAACTAGCCGAGAATTTTTATTTGATTGTGATAATATGGTAGCAAAGCAGAAAGCTTTGTTTCGATCAAGTTTTTTCGATGTAGGTGGCAGCGCCAATGACCTACTTCAATTCCAGAGGTTCACTTGCGCTCACCGATCAGTCCCTTCAATACCCGTAATTCTCGCAGACATTCCTTAAGCGGCATGTTGTAATAATCCGCAAATAACTAAGCTTAGGAATGAACCAATAATTGGTGCGTTTTTTCTTCTGTCCTTGAAAACATTTTTGTGATAAACAAGACTTTATTCTGTTGTCGGTAATGACATCAGTATTCTTATATAGTTATTAAACATTTGAAAACGGACTCTGTTATTTATTGCCACGCCCAACTTACTCATGAGACTTTCTTACACTTTTGAACGTTTACATTGAAATTTTGTTTTTCTGATTTTTTTATATTGTCAGTGCCTGCATTTTCTTTTATCACCTAGCCACGTGTTTACCCGTTACTCGCACTTAACACTTACAGGTTTTCTTCTTCAAAAGTTTGACCAGTTAGTATAGAAGTGTATAAATGATACGTGTATTCATGTGTAGTATTTACCTGTGCTTTAGGTTGTGTTATCTGCTAACCATGTTCTGCATAGAGTATTTTCATGGTTGTTATCCTACCATTCGTCCACAAGTATAGGCTGCGGCTGTGTACAACCAGGTATAAAAATTGAATTTTACTTCAGTAACATTTTAAAAATGCGATTGACTCAATTTATAAGGAACGTGATAACGAAAGAAAATTGTCCTTCGTGTAACATATTTTTTTTCCTTTATAGTAAACAATGCAAAAAAAAGAAAGAAAACACTGAATACTCTTTTACCGAAGTCGTGCTCTTTGCAGGCCATCTCTAGCAGCATCTGCCTCTTGATTTGTACTGGTATCACGCTTTCAACGTTCAGAAAGGGCTCTCGTCTGGGACACTCAGCTGCATGGCAAAGAGAAAGTCACATCAATGTTGCGTGCCCTGCTTTTATTCTAGGCAATCATATACTTTCGGGAAACACCTCTGTACACTTTTCTATGTATATATATATATATACATATGTATCGGATGTTCAAAATTAAGCTTTACGGAATATTTAAAAACCGCCTGTGGCAGGTAGCATACCTCTTATTTTTTAGCTAGGTTATTCGAAGAGGCGGACATCAGTAGCAAGAGCAATCAAAACACACATTCACCTAATTCACGAAAATTTACTAATGAACTTCTTAGTTAAATACTTTACTACACATACTGAAATTTACGAATTGAAGCCGGTGAGCTTGCAAGACGCGTCCACTTGAAATGAATTTCCAGGATGGCACCAGTTTCGGGATATCATTTCCCAAAGTGTGGGAGGAAATACATGGGTGGTCCAGTTAATTTTGTGCTTCAATGTATAAAACAGAATTTTGGTAAAAAAGTAAGTGGAACAACAGTGCATTTTTACAGCGAGTTTGATGGAGCATATCTCCAAATGGTGTCATTCTGCAAAATAATTCCAAGTGGTTACGCCCTGATAAGCTCACCGGCTACAATTCTTAAATTGCAATGTGTCGTAAAGTAACTAAGATAATTTGTGATTTTTAGTTAATTAGTTGCATGTGTGTTTCGATTTCTCGCGCTACTAATGTCCGCCTCTTCGAATAACCCAGCTCAATTATAAGAATTATGCTACCTGCCACAGGCGAAATCTAAAAATTCCGTAAAACTTAAAAAAACACCATGTACATGCTGTAAGATATTAACCGAAAGGAGCAAAGTCTGCCGAGATCACCGCAACTGTCCAGCGCGAGGCTGACACCTGCACATCGGTCAGCAGTGCAGATGACAAAGGTAAGAACCGAAGAGAAAGGGCCGAGCTAATAGCCGTGCAATGAGCGGAGTCTTTACCTTCTATGCACCGGCACTTGTTTCCTTCGCAGGCCAGCTTATGGAGGGGGCTCGTCGATCCGATTCCGTAAAATTGCGTGCAGGAACGCGCTGTCGAGGAACAAAGTAATACATACGTAGTTAGCGTGCCAACGTGACACCAGTGGACCGTGCGTTCGGTGCACTTTGAAGAAACACAGGTGTGCTGAAAATTAATCCGGAAACCCCCACCATACGGCGTGCCTCACAATCATATCGTGGTTTCGGCACGCCGAACCCCAGAATTTAATCTCAAAATTAGTGAATACTACCAATATTTCATGCAAGAATAGTCAATCGCCTTAAAAATATATAAATATGAGCATCTTCGTGGTGGTTACCGCTTTTCAAAGCGTAAGGACAGCATCTTTTAAAGGCGCCCCGAAACCACTGTGTTCTAGCAGGCGAGCGATCTAGCCATGTGTCTCGTCTTCGCCGCGTATTACTCAATTTACGGAGGAAAGAAAGAGCTAGGAGCGAGCACTGGGTAACACGAGTGAGGCCAAACGGTTCGGCGCAACAAGTAGTCTTCACGTCATAGCGCCTGGCAGAATTTAGCACTTCCGCTCTACACCGGGCAGAGTTAAAAATTAATTTATGGGGTTTTACGTGCCAAAACCACGATCTGATTATGAGGCACGCCGTAGTGGGGGACTCTGGAAACTTGGACCACCTGGGGTTCTTTAACATGCACCTAAATCTAAATACTCGGGTGTTTTCGCATTTCGCCCCCAACGAAATACGGCCACCGTGGCCGGGATTCGATCCCGCGACCTCGCGCTCAGCAGCCCAACACCATAGCCACTGAGCAACCACGGCGGGTATACGGGCAGAGTTGCGGCAGAGCAGCCGAACAAGTGCACATCGATTGAAAGCTGCCGGGAACCAAACATTCTCGGCCAATAACGCTGACTTTCGGAAGTCACGTGAACGTTGGCTCGATGCTTCGGGAGAGAAGGCAAAGGGAAAGCCTTCATTATGAAACTGCAGGGCACACACACAAGAAACGAGCACACAAGGCAAAGGTTACAAACAGGAGGAATGGCTTCACCCAGAGTTGGCTTGTCAAGGCTGTCTGCGTGACCGTAATGGCTTTATCCTAGCTTATTTCCTTCCTCCATCAGACATGCATGAACACTACGTCACCACCGAAAGTCGCCATGGCGCTCCGGTCGCCCCGACTCCCCGTTTTAGGGCTGCACGCGGTTGCTGTCACACACGCATTGTAAGACACGCTATACACGATCAGAAATCACTGGGTTTCACACAACAGGCAAGCAATATACAATGAGGAAGCGCGGGCGTGCGACCCCGCGGCAAAGACGTGCTAAAGCGGGCGGATCGCAAATGGACCGCACCTAGCGTCAGTCGTCCTCATGACGTCACGTGCATGAGACCCTGTTGGCGTCACGACGTGCGAATAAAAGCAGAAAATTAGCAAAAAATCGTCCTTGATTTTTTCTTTCTTTTTTTTTCATTTGTGGTTTCGTCGCGGTGCGTAGCGCTTGCCATGTTCGCGAAATATAAATCAACACACACTCGGCGTTCACGACGAAAGTACTTATTTAAAATGCATTAAAAAATGTCGGACATTTCTGAACAAGGTACCTCAAACCACGTTGTTTAGGGTTTAGTAGCAAGGTGGACCTACTGGCTTTAGCGATAAATATTCTGTGGCCTGTTTTGCCGCTAGCTATTTGTACTTATTAAATCCGAAAATCAACCTTGTCTTTCTTGAGTGTGGGCCGAATAAATGAGAAAAAAAGGTATCTAAAGATACGTGAGATATAATGTCGCTTCCCTTCTGTAGTTGCTCTATGCTTTGGCAAACCTCCTTGGCTTTGGCTTAGGCCATGGTGTCGTCATGTACGTGCAATGTTACGAAAACGATGAAACTCACAGGGGTCGCTGTGGTCGTACACCTTCACTGCAGCCGACTGAATGTTGCGGACGACGTGCTTGCGTTCCGTCCGGAATTTCACGCAAGTTGGTGCTCGCCACGGTATCTAGGCACCACCCAAAAAAAATTTTTTTAACTTTCTATTGGGCCACTACAAAGTACGCATTGTGTGCCAGCCTGCAGAAGAGCGACAGCTCCCCTGAACATTTGCATTGTCAGTTTGACATAGCCACTGCGTTTACTTCGACTCTTTAACACTCATGGTCTTTCATGAAAAATGGCATCAGGTTTCTAATTCTTCTTACTTGGACAATTTCTCATGCTTGATGTTGTTAACGAAAACAGCGTTAGTTTATGTCTTGTATTCAAGAGAAGCAATGAAAAGGGCGTCAGGAGAGCTCATTTCTCGGAGTACATAAAATTCTCCATTATTATAGTGAGCGGCGCTCATGACAGCAAAATAAATGTCAACCATAAAGCTATATGCACCAGTGCCTGATGACATCCGCTTTTTTTTTTTTTTTTTTTTACGAGCTGCAGCGCACGACTATTTGCCTCGGACAAAGATAAAGCAAGGTGTACCGTGAACGAGTGGCATTCGTCAGTGATGATATGTGGTGTCAAATCCTATGTTCCAGAGAAGCTTGCCTCTGTGTAACAGAAACAGATCTTGAAGGTATTGCTTTTGTGGACGATGCGCGCCGGAAGTACTTGTGGAGCAGGAACCAGGTTATGACTGCCATAGTTTAGACATCACCTATATCTGTACCACGGTGTAAAAAAGGAAGGTGATCCGACGGCGGCGTGAGGCGCGGCCACTTAGTGTGACTCTACGCACGCCGCTGCCGCAAGGGGCAGCACCTGTTCTGGGGGCCACTTTTTCGCTCGCTTTGCTGGCGCTTTTATGGTCACGCGCGGCAGAAGCGCTTTATTTCGATGAATATATGTCGTTCGCCTGACTAAAACGACTCTACTTGGTTGGAGGAACGTCCCTTTATATATCTGCCGACATTCCGATTGACTCCGACGCGGCGAGCAGCGGTAAGCGCAGCGCGCTGTCTGCTCGAGCAGACGACGCGTCTCTCTCGTGTTCGAAATGACGGTATTTTGACTGTAAGGGGCATGAAACCTTCTACCTGCTCAGGATTTGGCGTCTAAATAACGAAAAATTGCATATCTTTGGGTATGGGTGTTTAAATGCTGACGGAGGTCGTAAATTATCCACTGTTGTGCCGCTTCTCCAAGGCCTCCTGAACACGTGCTGCCCCTAGCGGTGGCGCTCACTTCCGGTCACACGAAGTGGCCGCTCTCTCGCCCCAGCGCGGGCGCGCCGTCGAAGCACCTATCTTCTTACACCGTGATCTGTACAAACTGGCAGGACCAGCTAAGCTCGGCCTTCGAGACTAAGGGTAAAGCGAGATTATGCATTTAAATATGCGACAAAGAGCCTCGACAGAATATACTAACCTGCGATTTCGCCCGCATTTATTGGGCAAGAAATCACGAACAAGTAGGAAGTTGGCGCAACGGCATTTCTCTCAAGCCATACGACAGGATGTACAGTCTTGATCACACCAGAGTCCTTCCATGTTTTTTTTTTGTTTTTTCTGGTCACGAAACTGCCGCCTCAGTTTCATATAGAGCCAGCGCCCGCCGCTAGAGGCGCAACCATGTATGAGAGGGCATGCGAACACCACTACCGCTGTGGTTGTGTGTGGGGCAGCCTCGGTATTCTAGCTTTCTCAACTTCCGCAACCGTCGCTTTACTTTCATGTAACGATTTTTAACATTCCACGTGCTTAAATAACTGCCTGAGCGCGTCTTCTGCCATGAAATGAGCGCCCGGGACGAAAAAAAAAAAACGCTCATAACAGGGACTTTGCGGTGGTCTCAGTCAAAAAAAACAAAAAAAAATATTCTGGAAGTTTAAGAGCCAGAACCGCGATACGATTATAAGGCACGCCGTAGTGGGGGACTCAGGATTAACTTTGACCTCCTGGGATCCTTTAAAATGCACCTAAATTTAAATAAACGAGTGTTTTGCATTTCGCCCCCGTCGAAATGCGTCCGCTGTGCACGGCCGAGTGGTCTCGATCCAGATTTCTTCATCATAGCCGTTCGCCTCAACACTTCGGTAGGCTCCGCTTTTTAATATTTGCCTGAAATTAAACACCGCGCATTCGCAACAAAGCACCAGTGGTCCCACTTATCACCAGATGCAAACATATGGGCCCTGTTGCACCCCTGAAAGTAAGCGCCTACTCTCGGTTGCGCATAGCGCCAGATTGTTCGCCGAGCACAGCTGTTCACTTTCTGTTAAACTGTGGGCAGTATCTTATCAGGAGATCAAAATAATGAAATTGTTATTGCAAAGGGCTGCTTCCGTAGAATACCTAATGACAAAAAAAAAGGAAATTGAGCTGCTCCGTGCACTTCCGATTTCGCTGCACAGCGATGCCATTTCTTAACGAGATTTAGGTAGGATAAATGCAAGACAAACTTCACTACTAAATGTCTTCGGTGCGGCTTTTAGGAACGTATTAAGGCGAACGTGAAGTGTTACGGTCCTGCACAGTTGAAACTGTATTGTAATTATGCAATTGCCTTAGCAAGCAGTCGTTTAGAAGCGTCAGTAAGCCCAGAACTTATTCACGCTGCTCGTGGTTTCTACGCAGGAAGGACGGGACTACGTATTTTGGTTCTTAATGCGCAACTATTTACAAGATGTTAAAATATTGTAATCGCCAGTCCTGATATTCTTATCATGGTCGAAAAAAAACAGCTTTTTAATTCGATTAAGAAAAGAAATAAAACGTGTTGGTGCAAAAACAACATACAATCACGATCATTTATCATGTAAAATAAGCGAAATACAGACAGCACAAAGAGGCGCTTGTATCCGGAACGGCACCCCGGCACGCAACACTTGTTCGGCATCGTTGTCCCACCCAGCCACTTCAACTAAACAGTCCAGCAATCGAAAAATAGCGCAGCACACGCACAGAATGCACCCGATCACTCAGCTCGCTTCGCACCGCGCAAGCGTTTCGGAACGCGAACGATGCCCTCTGTAGCACAGTGGCGCCGCGTCGCGGCAGCTTTGAGCAGCGTATGAACCTCTCCCATAGCGTGACGGCGGAGTTTCGTGAAAAGAAAAAGATGGAAGGACTCTGATCACACTTAGATAGAACACGACGGCACGTGGTATACAATGGAAAACTTTTATTACAATTTACGGGGAGGAATTTGATCATCAAGCTATGTGGTTAAGCTTCAGGATATATCGGCACATTATAGAAAATGACGCTGCTGATTATTGAATGACTGAAAAAAATCACTCATGAATAAAACAAAACACATAATTTCATATATTCAGACATGGAAACCTTTACGATAAAAATGAGCTATATATACAACAGTAGATGGGTAGCACGTATGAAAGATATATCAGAAACTGCTACACAAAGATCGACAATGGATTTATTTTATTTCTTGCATTTTCGTATGCGCAAGTTATGCGATACTTGAAACCGAGGAGACAGTCCATGCATAATTGTATGCGTCCCGAGCAAAATGGATTCACCAATAAGAGAATGTAGCTCAACGCGTACTCACCATTTTAAAATAGAGGATCACTTTCTTCTCCGTGAGGACATACTTGGCCAGGTTCGGGTTCTCCTTTATTGCCTGTGAAACAAAAAAGAAACATACTAAAGATACGTTTCTCTCACGTCAGGCATTTCGACACGTGTCGAGCTCTACCCGACCTTCATGACAATCTGAAGATTTGTTAGTAGAATACTTGAAAACACGCCTGCCTACAGCTCGCGTACAAAACAGTGTCTGAATACATTCATGTACATGCCCAGTTTTTTTGGTTCACTTGTTAGCAGCTGCAAAAAATAGAATAGACTTAAAATTGTATATATATATATATATATATATATATATATATATTAAGTAACTGTATTTCTCAAGATTCCCTTTTGCGCTTCCACTGCGCTGTCCAAATAGTCTCAATTCCGAACGCATCATCTGTGCTTCTATGAATATTCTAATTTTTGCAGCTCCTCCCGTAAAACGTGCGCAATAAATCTATCTTTGACGGCATCTGATAATTTTCGAGCTCAAAATTACAAGTTACTACAAAAATTGTAACTAGCGAGGTCACTCCCATATGATATTGCCTTGAACTCCTATGAAGCGCAATAACAGCAGAAGCAGGAGGCATTAACTTGGCTTTATCAACTAGTACTAAGTATGCACTACTAAGGTACAGCTTGTTATGAAGAAGACGAGTGGTGCCGGTTGAAATGCCATTATTTCTATTGCGGAAAACAATCGACACATTTGGCTGATTGATTCATGCATGAAGTTTACCGTCTCCAAGCAACACTGGAGCTATGAGGGTCACCATAGTCGATGGCTCATCGGATTAAATTTGACCTCCTGGGATTGTTTAACGTGCACCTATACCTAACTACACGAGTGTTTTTGGATTTCTCTCATAGTTAGGTGCGGCTAGTGAGACCGGGAATCTAACCCACGTACTCATGCTCAGTAAAACAACGCCTAAGGCTACCATGACCCCCGGGTCTCGACACACTTCTCAACAGAGCACAAATGGATGAAGCAATAATGTTTGATGGCGGGTTAGGTGGTGATGCATTCTTTGTAGCAGTATTACAGCCCATATAAGCGTAGGAAAAACAAAAGGCATCGGACAGAGTGCCGACCACAACTCAAAACTTGCTCAATGTCCGGTGGAAGCGACTGGTCACATAGAGTGTGGACGTGCCAAGAAAGATCGAAACTCAAGAAAACCGCGTTCACACGCTTGGTGTGGTGTCGCTTCCTGCGGACATTTAGCAAGTCCTGAGTTGTTGCGGTCGGCACTCTGTCTCGTTATTTCTTGGTTCTTCCTGCGTTTATATGTGCTGTAACACTGCTCTGGATGAAGGAAGTCGCCAAATTTCCGCGCAGTCCTGCAATATATATTTATCGAAATAAGAGAATCAGAAAACATCCTTACGGCGTCTAAGTCTTCAGCCACTGGATCGAAACCGCTGAGCAGTCCAACTTCTATGACCGCCGCATTGGAGTCTGACTCGCCGACGTATCTAAGGCAAAAGGTGCAGTTATTTCGCAATTATTTTAGGCCACGTCAAGTCTCAGCGACAACTATATGTAGCTGTCTTGAACGCTTGATTACAGCCTGTATCCAGAGTTCCCTGATCAAAAAAAAAACATATTATGGCCTATCTACGGGCGTCCCATATAAGGGCGTCCCATAGAAAAACCCGTATGGTCACATATGTCATATCGGGATACCCCATATGATATATGGGAACATACAAGTTTCCACGCGACGCCCATCTATTCCTATGGAATGATTGGATATGTGGTATGCGGTTTCTTTTTCGATTAGGAATATTCGAGAGTGTTCAAGAACTTTCATGGCCCGGAGAAACCATTTGCAAGAATGAAAGCAACATAATGCCTGACAACTTGAAAACAAAACGAGCAAGCTTTTAATCCGTTTAGCATTAAACTTACTTCTCGCCCTTTCACACACTTTCACGCACTTCCCGTATTTCGCGCACTTTCCGCGGTCGGTGGGTCGGTCTGTAACCGTTTTCCCGCCAACTTTGGTCCTTGAGTCTGGTCCATGGTTCACGGTCCGTGGGTTTGGTCCATGTACTAGCCATGATCTCATGGCTAGTACATTAGGCTGCTGTGCTGAGGTAACAGGGTTCGGAACCAACCATCCGACCAACTTGGATCACAGGTATATGTACTGCTGGGTATGTGCTCCTCTTCAGTGAGGACATTTGAGGCCACCATGGGCCACTGCGAATGTGCCACTCGGTATGTATCGATCTTCGACGCACCTTTTTGACGTCAGCTTACGTCACGTGTATTGGTCACTAGGTATGTGCCACTTTTGGTAATAAGCATTATATAAAACATATCACTAGCAATTGCGCCCCACTAATAAGATAGAGTGCTAATCGCATTAACGTCGTCTTTCTTTTCTAACGAATGCATGCACCCGCAATTATTTTTGTTATTTCGCAGGGGAAAAAAAACACGTCCGCTGAGCCCTTTTTGAATGAACCTTCAGAAGCTACTGCACACGAGATGGCTCCTGACCATAAAGACGTTCATCGGTTCTGATTGGCTTCGCTCTAAGCTTGCAAAAACCTCGTGGTCAGGTGCCCAAATAAAGTCAACCAACCTTAATCGAAAACCGAATTCAACTATTTTCAAGCACTTCATGAAAGTTAAGGGCATTTAAGGCAGTGAAAGCGGCAGTTTCAGATTAAAAGGTTTTTCAAGGGTTTCAAGTACCTTTACAAGCCCTGAGCCATCAAAATGCATTATTAGCAACACATAGATTTAGCTTACTGTGAGCAAACTTCAATGTCGTAAACAAGCTTGCTCTGCTGTGGTTCATTCGGTAATCCAGCGGTGCCGTACGACCCTGTCAGAGAAAAGGAACGCGAATTAGGTAATTTGAAACAAGAATGAAGCCCCCTATCTACTTGCCTATGCCAGTCTCCATATAATTTTATCTCTTAGATAATATCGTCACTAAAATCGTCACTAAAATCGTCACCAAAAACGCAGCAGAAGAGCACATGAATAATGTTGAATTTTCCGTTACTTTTGTCGTAGCGTGGCCCCAGCCACGCTACGAATACTGCATCCCCTACTCTCCCCTAAACAAACCCACCCCATTGGAACCCACCCCATTTGAATTGATATGGGTCCCGGCTCACGCACGGTACCCGGGGAACGAGGCGGCCCACCAGTGTGCTCGAGGATTCGCCAGCCGAGCGGTGGGTCCCGTCTCTGACCCAGGGAACCTGGTCAGCGAGCCACTGACCACATACCACGATATTGCCCAATACTACCGCCTCGCAAGACGGACAAACCCCCCCCCCCCCCCCTCATCCCAAGCTCACCAAGGGACAAGAAGTCACCTGACGCCAACTCCAAACGCACTCCTTTCCCAGCCCACAAATATACGCACACTTTTACTCTGACTTGACAGACCCACACTGCTCATTATGTGGGTCCATAGCCTCCTTAAATCCTATTCTCTGGGACTGCAGAGAAGATCCCCCCCCCCCCCCGCCCCCACACCAGATCTCCTGGCCGCTCCCTGGCATGAAGCGTGGGAAGCGATACTTATCAACTCGAACCTGGAGGTTCAACTTCGGGCCATCAAAAGAGCCGAGGAGGTGGCTGTAAGGCATCATCTGGTAGCCACCCCTCACTAAGCCAAATTAACAAAATAAAGTTGTTTCCTCCTCTTCTGTTAGTTTTGTATCATCCAGTCCGAAAATGTGGACTCCAGGCCTGAAGCTACTAAAGTACTTAAGGTGCGTTAACAAAATAGGTATTTCAAGCGAAATTTTGCTCGAAAAACGTTGAGCCACGTCAGACATTGTGCCAGCGTCAAATCGCTCGCATAAAAAAATGACAAAAAAAACATAGCCAACACACCACAGGTTGACTGACGTACGGTTGTCACAGCAAGCCCGCATATCTTTTTAGTTACGGGTAGAAATGTGCTCATTTTTGGTGCTTTTCCGTTTTAACGTTTTATTTCAAGACGTAGTAATTGCAACGTATACCGCAATACATACAATTCTAGCCCGATCACTAGTGTTTCGAATGGATGTAAAGCAGCCGCATCTGCTAAGACAGTTTTGGAGAATGCTAAAGTGAAATTTGAAAAAAGCAGCTCAAGGAATACGAATGAAAATAATAATTTGCTATATTTAGAATAAGTACCGAGAGCAAACAAATCGGAAATATACGGAATATGCACCTAGCTACTAGTTCACAACTTTTGTAAGTCGGATCACGCAAAAAAATTATTATGAAGATTTGTTGAGGTCAATACTAACAAAGTGATGTCAATGTGATGCCAATATTGCCCAGTCGACCAAAGCGCAAATTTTGCGTTATTTTATTGAGAAAGTGCTAGGAGCACTGGAGGTTAGCTTCGACAATATCTCCAGTCAAAGTTTTATTTTTCCAGACTCCCCATTCTTCCAAAAATGGTCACATCTGACAAATAGTTATAGCTTATTCGTCATTTCGGACGGTGCAATGATGGTGCTAGTAGAATTCTAACGGAAATATTTAACATCGCGTAAAAAAGCTTTCGGACGCAATGACCGATTTCTAGAGGAACGGTAACGAAATTGTTATGTCAGTTTTGCAAAACACTTCTCAAAGACGTTTGGCGCATATAAATATTTCGGAGCATGGTTCTATTCAGAACTCCCTTAATGTGCATGCGAATCATTTTAGACATACCTATTTTTATTTGTTCTACAGATTGAGAGGCATTATGGTGGTGCGTACAATTGCGCACACAGTACTCGAACGGTCTAAAAAGATTCTTGTAGGCTCATGTCGTGTGGCCTTTTCAACTAGCCAAGAGTATATTCGAAAACTATCTAAAACTATATATGTATATATAGTTTTAAAGCCTCAGCGACAACTACCACGCAGATATATATATACACATCGGTAGTAGCCCAGAAAAGTAACCGCATTAAAAACAGTCCCAGTTTCGCCCGAAAGGCGCAGCATCAATTGCGATATAGCCAATTAGCAGAGAGTCATGCGCAGTGAGGATATAGCTTTTATCGACCGTATCGACTTGTAAACGTTTATTTGCTAACTAAATTAACAAGCATAGTGTCAGCGCGCACAGCAAACATAAGCACATCACACTCGATGACCGCGGACACTCGCTGTCAAAATGTTGGCGTGAGAAAGCGCGGCGGCAGCAGTGAGGACTACCTCTCTCAGCAGTGCTTGCCACCGCCTGCCAGGCGGCAGTCGCGATCGCCGTCTCCGAGACGATTTTCACCTCCGCCCCAGCGTCCGACCCAGAGCGGTCAACCAGTCCCCGCCGGGAAAACTAACTGAGGCGATCTTTGGGGGCGAGGTCACTGACAGTCGAAGCGCTGAAGACCTCCGACGGACGCAGTTACAGAAAGATACCGATCCGCCATCACCTGCAGCTGAAAGGGACGACCGGCTTTCGCACGATATACCAGTGACTATTGACGGTTATGCCGTTAGTGCTTTAGTGGACACCGGCGCAGACTACACGATACTAAGCGGGAAAATAGCAACGTAGCTGAAGAAAATGATCACGCCCTGGCATAACTCGCATATTCGGACGGCTGGCGGCCACGTCGTTAACTCCACTGGGCGCCTGCACGACTAGAGTTGAGATTCAAGGATCTACATTCGTAGCGAGCTACGGCGCGATTATCGTCGATCTGCAAGAGCGTCGTATCACTTTCTCTGCCGAACGAGCAATCAACGTGCAAGACGGCCAACGGCGCGACGACGTACTTCGTGTTTCTGCAGACAGTGTAACGCTTCCTCCACGAGCCAGTGTCCTCGTCGACGTCACATGCTGTGGCTTACGCGATGGCGAAGCGGTGGCCGAAAGTAACTTTGAACACCTACTGAAGCAAGGTGTTTGTGTGGCTCGAAGTGTTATACAGATTCGTGCTGGTCATTCGCGATTGCTTGTTACCAACTTTAACTACGAGCTACGAGCTACTGTTTCGCGGCACTTCGTTAGCGTTTGCAGACGCAGTAGCAAACGTTAACAACTGTCTCACGTCAGAAGTAGTGGAGACGGCAGACACGTTTCTGGGCCATCTCGACATCAATTCTGAACTGTCCACCGATAGTCAGACAGCACTGCGCAAGATTTCGCTTGAATTCAGGACTTGCTTCGCACATTCTTCTAAGGTACGCTAGACTTAAATCACTAAACACAGGATCATCACGTACGAAGACGCACGCCCGATACACCAGCAGCCTTACAGCGTGTCGGCAAAAGAACGCGAAGCCATACGTACGCAAGACCGGGAGATGCTTGACGATGACGTCATCGAACCTTCCAACAGCCCGTGGTCGTCTCCGGTCGTTCTTGTCAAAAACAAAGACGGAACGCTACGCTGCTGTGTCGACTACCGCAAGCTTAACAACGTGACAAAAAAAGGACGTGTACCCGCTGCCGCGTATCGACGACTCGTTAGATAGACTACAGCGTGCCCACTATTTTTCTTCTCGCGATTTAAAAAGCGGGTACTGGCAAATCGAGGTAGACGAACGCGACCGCGAGAAAACAGCATTTGTGACTCCAGATGGTCTCTATGAATTTCGAGTGCTTCCTTTTGGCTTGTGTTCAGCCCCGGCTACTTTCCAGCGAATGATGGACACTTTCCTTACTAGACTGAAGTGGCAGGCGTGTCTTGTGTACCTGGATGATGTGGTCATCTTCTCTGAAACATTCGAGCAGCATCTTCACCGCCTACGGAGTGTGCTAGAAGCCATCCGATCGGCAGATCTCACACTTAAGCCCAAAAAGTGCCACTTTGGTTATGAAGAGCTCAAGTTCCTCGGGCATGTAGTAAGTGCCAAAGGGGTCCGACCCGATCCAGACGAGCTTGCCGCTGTGGCCGCGTTTCCAGCTCCTGCCGATAAGAAGGCCGTCCGGCGCTTCCTGGGTTTATGCGCCTACTATCGCTGGTTTATTAAAGGCTTCTCGAAGATAGCGGAACCCCTGACTCGCCTTACAAGGGACGATACGCCATTTGTGTGGCATAATGAGCAACAGGCATCTTTTGCTGAATTACGACAGCGCCTGCAGTCAGCATGATGACGGCTTCCTGGGCACCATTAGTTCGTCGGACTTCAGCAGACGGCAGCGTGACGACGCTGAGATTCGACCGATCATCGATCATTTAGAGGGCCGCAACACAATCATACCACGCCATCTGTCTCGCTCGCTGACGTCCTTCTTTCTGTCTGCGAGACAACGTGCTGTATAAGAAGAATGCTCGTTCGACCAGCCGTGCTTACCTCCTGGTGGTTCCAAGGGACATGCGCGACGACGTCCTCTTCGCTTGCCATGACGAACCAATGTCTGGTCATTTAGGCTTTTCACGAACACTCGCTAGAGTAAGCGAAATTTACTATTGGCCCGGGCTTTCGACAAGCGTCAAACAGTACGTTAAAGGCTGTCGTGAATGCCAGCGCCGCAAGACACCATCCGTTAAGCCGGCTGGCTTACTTCAGCCAATTGAAGCACCTCACACGCCTTTCGACCAAGTCGGCATGGACATTCTCGGACCGTTTCCTCTGTCTGCCGACGGCAACAAATGGGTGATCGTCGCGACTGATTATTTAACACGCTATGCTGAAACGCAGGCGATTCCACGAGCCACGGCCTCAGAGGTAGCGCAATTCTTCATGCGCCACATCGTCTTGCGTCACGGTGCTCCCTCCACTGTAATAACAGAGGGACAGCAATCACAGCGCAGCTTATGGACGAAGTTTTTGAATTAAGCAACACCAGGCATCGCAAGACGACCGCGTACCATCCGCAGACCAACGGACTTACCGAGCGACTGAATAATACGGTTAGAGACATGCTCGCAATGTACATCGACGTCCAACACAAAACATGAGATCGGATCTTGCCTTACGTGACCTTCGCGTATAACACCGCCGTGCAAGAGACGACGCGCTTCACGCCCTTTCGCCTTCTCTACGGTCGCGAAGTCCAGACGATGCCGGACGCTATGCTGCCGTGTCAAGACGCTGACCTCTTGACAACTGACGCCGAGGAATTTGCAGAGCGTGCTGTGGAAGCTCGACAGCTCGCGCGGCTGCATATCGGCCAGCAGCAGCAGGCAGACGCACGACGCTACAACATCCGTCACAGGGACGTGTCCTACAACCCCGGGGACCAAGTTTGGGTGTGGACCCCCGTTTGCCGTCGTGTCCTCTGTGAAAAGCTGCAAAGCCGGTATTTCGGTCCGTATAAAGTGCTCCGCCGCGTCAGTGACGTAAACTACGAAGTTGTTCCGGACACGACATCGCAGACACGGAGTAGGACACAAAGACAACCGAGCTTAGACATAGTTCATGTTGTGCGCATGAAGCCGCACATTGCGCGCCCGTAACCTTTTTTTTTTCGTTTTTTTCTCTCATTCCCTTCTTTGTTTCTACTTTTCATTTATCTTCGGGAGCTTGTTTCTTCGTTCATTGACTGTGTCGGCGTGACGTTTACTTTTTTTTGTGTACTTTCGCTTTGCCTGCCTTCTTCTTCTTTGTCTTCTACGCATATATATATATATATATATATATATATATTAGCATCGAGGCGATGCTTTTGTTCGAAAGGGGGATATTGCCACCTGTAGGTAGTGGGTCGAGGGCAAGAGTGGGTCGAGCCCACGAGAACAAAGAAGACCGCGCGCTCCTTCCCGGCTCGAGCCAACCCCGACGGCCGAATCTTCCAAGAGCCAGCTGATGTACGGTTATTCATCCTTCAGGAATACTTCTCGAGGCTCGTGACAATATTTGTAAATAGAACAATAACAAAACGCCTTTGTGCAACACTGAAGTCAGTGAACAACAGCAACTTGATATGTAAAATTAAGGTTACTCACCACGCAACAAGGAGTCCAAATCCACAGAACGACGTTCTGAAGAAAAACAGAACAAAAAATGCCAAAGTGAATCGGAATTCATTAGAGTCATTTTCTTCAAGATGCTCCCTTGTGCAACTTATTTTACCTCGGTCGAGTCCGAGAAGCTCGTTCAAAAGCTCTGCCGGGAAATCATCCAAGATAGCGCTCTTCACTTTGGGTGTGTGGATGCCAGCTCGCACAGTTATGTTGAACTGCGGACGAAGGGACAACGATTACGCAGCATAATAATTTATTCTCGTTCATGACTTCACGCATACCGCAGAACTGAAGGACTTGCACCAGAAATAGCAAAGATTCACAACACAAAAAATAAAGCTCTGTGCTATGCAAAAAATGCATAATAACGTGGAAATGTATATACGTAATCATTGCTTTAGATCACTGACTTACTGTCAACTAACGGTTAGCAGATGATACACAAAGGGATCCAGTCTTCGACGGTTCGAGATGACAAACACGTAAAGCAGTTTACAGTAGGAAACAGTCGGAAACAAAATAAACTTTCAAACGCCTCGTGCTACACATTAGCGAATGTACTGCGGTAACGTTATCGGGAATGACTTACTCGTGTCCGCACTTGAATACAATGTCTCCGGGATCCCTCAACGTTACAAATGACATTAAGGCTAGGGGTGTGTGATCACTCGAAAGTTGAAATACACCTAGAGATGTCCTTGTTGCTCAATTCGTATTCTGTTCGAAAACTCTGTAATTGAGCTCGTCAGATTACGTTTCTGACTAATATTATGAGGAATAGGCACTTACTGGAATCTCGAAGGGACTATAACAATCCATTAGAGGGCTAATTAATTCTACTACGGGATATCAGTGGTTGCACAGGGGGCACCAGTTCCTGAGAAAGTGCACGAGGAAAATAACTTCTAGTTGAATATTTTCAGGTAACAACCATTGTCGCGAATGCTGTGTAGTATGGAGCCAGCCTATTTCTGTATATGCGCCTGTGGCACTAAAACCTCTGTTGAGAGTTCGCACCTTGTGTTGTCATTTGTCTTGCTTGTGTAGTTGTTCATCCCGCCCTACCTATTACAAAATTATGTACCAACAGGCGCTAAAATCTACCATTCTTAAAGCCCGGTATAAAACATTGCTGAGGATACATACCATGCCCCAGTGAAAGATATCCCCCTCCCCCCAGCGCCTCTATGACCCAGTGTTCGCGATCGGTACTCTCTAACTTGCATCGACACCAACATCAAAGGTCAGTGAGTTTCCTGTATAAGGCAGTTGTTAGTGGAGTCTGCGCAGTATGGGACAATGGCCAACAAGTAACTACAATGGCGCACCTGCTGCCATTCCTGTAGCTTTTATGGCCTCAAGATCTTGTTTTCTAGCAAGAGAACCATTCTGTTAAAGCACTTATTCATCCAGTAATATACAGACAAGCGAAGGCAGTGCGTAGACTATAACCCAGGTACTGCGCATACAAGGCGTGTTGCGATAAGAACTGTGTTTCTTTAAGGTTCACTCAAACAAACGAATGTCTTGCAGAACTAAAGCAGGAAACTTACTTTGCACAACACTTCCGGTGGAAGAAGAACGTTGTACTTCATTCTAACAGAAAGCAGTCCACTTCCGGTTCCGTTCGCTGTTACGACCAACATGCCCGACATGTCGCGAATCTGCAGCATAAATAAACAAAATGGCGGCAGGAATTCAATCGTTCTCGTAGCTTCACCACTCAACTGAATCATCTGCGGCGTTTAACACTTCACATTGTAGTGGTCCGGGTTTCAGCAGCCGCCCAAGTAGCGACGTCTCAGGGTGTTGGACCAACCACAACTAGTGAGAAACATTTTCTCTTACCCTTTCTTTTACAAAGCAAACATTCTTTTACTCTTCTCCTCACAATTTTTTAAAGCCACCATACTTTCATAACTTTGTTGTTACCAGTGCCTTTACATGAGCTGCTGAGTAGCAAATTTGCCCATCGTTGGTGTAATAGTTTCGGACGCGCTGATTTACACACGTTCACCAGATGGCGCCACCATTATTGTTCAGGTACAGTATACGTAGCATATGTGTTACTATTATTATTTGATTTGTACACATATACACACAAGGACACAAAGGGATTAAGGAGGGAGCAAGCTGACAACTGCCACTGAGAGGGGCACAACGCCTGCCTACTCCTATAGGAGGAGGGAATAGAGGAAATGAAAATATGAGAAAAGAAAAGAGGAAATAAAGAAATGACGGAGACACAGACAAAACAAAACAAAACAAAACAAAAACAAAACAAAACAAAAATACAAATAACGTCTATAAATGGGAGGCCAAGTCAGTGTCCTTCAGAAAACTTAGCAGAGCTCGATGGGCCTGGTCACGTCTTGCAGAGCTCCCCCTAGGAAAAAGGCAATCGTCAAGGGTCGCACATTGCAGCCCCATAAGTCTATACTCCTTAATTAGTAATGCGCGCTGCGCAACGAATGCGGGACACTCTAAAACTAGATGTTCAAGTGTCTTACAGGAGCCACAAAACGTACACGACATGCTGTCCACACGTCCTTGTCGGTATAGGCGTTCGCGCACCAACACACACCCAACCCTTAACTTGTATAACAGTGCTCTAGCACGACGGGGCAAGCCTCGACCACGAACGCGGGGAGGGAACGATCCGTCTGCAACACGCCGGTCTGGGTGCTGCTTTAGGAGGTGTTGGCGTATCAGAAGACGGGCGTTTTCAAACGTGCACGAAATGTCAGGGCAGTCACATTCATGGTGGGCACAGCTTGAAGCGAGGCGATCAGCCTCTTCATTTTCAGCGATGCCCACGTGCGAGGGTACCCACTGGACAATGAGGGACACTCCACAGGAAGTAATCTTGCCGGAAGCTTCTTGGATACTGCACAACAATGGGCTATCGGCATCTTGTCTAAGTCTGCTGAGGGCAGAACGGGAGTCTGTAAGAATGACGACCTTCAAGGCGTTTAATTCTTCGTGTACGTATTTCAGAGCAACATCAATCGCTTTTAGTTCTGCAGTTGTTGATGAGGTGCATGTAAGCATACCTGAATAACTCAAGCAGGCAAGGTGACTATTTGTCACCGCCCGATTTCAAAGGGGATGCCATAAATCATCATCATCAGGTACGTGTCTCTTGTATTTCGTCATTCCGCAAATTGAAAGCTTTAGCTCGTACTTAACCATGTGGCCAATTTTACATAATGCTTCAACACCGCAGATGTAGAAGTGAACGGCGGCAATCGTGGCGCCATCTTGTGACACTGAGTTCAACCAGAGCGTGCAAAGTGTGCTGCTAAGTTACTGGTGCAAAGGCATCGGCAACATGAATCATTGCAAATTTATATTACGCATTATTTTATTTTCCCCCTTGACGAGAACATCACTGAATAAACCTTTATTCGAAACAGTGACTTGTTACGCGAGGTAGGAGGGTCCCTTATTCCAGGGACCCTCTGGCCTGGACCGCCCGCCAGGCCAGAGGGTTCCTAGAATGAGGGATGAGAACGCCAGGCCAGAGGGACGGTAATGCGATTAGCATTCAAGTAATGTAGCGACACATCATATTGCTGATGTCACGTTTACTTAAAATCAGTAGTGGTCGCCAAGGTCACCCATGAGCATATGGAATGACGAAAATGTACGATGACGACGCAGTGAGAAGAAAGGAATGACGTCGATGGAACGATAAAGGCGGTATGAGGACAATAAGACGACGATTTTGAAGTTATAATGATAGTAGAACAACGACAGCGTACGATGACGATGACGTACGATGACGATGGCGTGACGAAAGCAATGGGACGACAAACGGATTACGAAGCTAGAAAAACGACTATGGCACGAGCTCGACGGCATGGCTAACGGTATGACAACGGATGCATGACAGCGACTGTGACGAAGACGAAATAACGCGACGATGGCGTCAAAACGGCGGTATAATCACGATTTAATGAGGACAGTGTGATTGCGATCGAATGACGAACAAAAAATGACGTCGATGGACCGACGAAGGCGGTATGACGACAATGTAATGACGTTTCCGAAATGACGACAATGGTAAAACGACACTGTGACGAGGATGGTATAAGGTCAATGACATGACGACGACTGCGCGAGGACAATGGCGTGATGATGCCGGCATGACGAAATGCTCATGACGAACTTAGCATGACGACAATGGAACGACCACGACGTCATAGCGATGGCGGTGTAACAAAGGATGCATGACGCGGACTTTATGACGACTACAGCATGACAAGGATATGGGGACAATAGGATGACGAGTGTATAACGACGATGGCATGACGACCACTGTATCACGAATACTGTGCGACAACGGCATAGTCGATTGAGGAAGCTGCAGTGACGATAATAGAATGACCACGACGGCCTCACGACGACGGCTTGACGAGATTTGTATGACAAAGCTGAAGTGATGACGATGCAACGACCATGACAGCATCCCGACCACGAGCACCCATACCTTGCGGCTCAAGCTATTAGACAACTTGGGCCACTGGGTCAGCGTAGAAGTGAAGGCATGATGCAAGTGAGACCAGAAAGCTGGAATGACAACTCTGGAACGACCAAGACGGCATCACGACCACGAGCAGATACTTGTCATTACGTCAGCTGGTAGACAACTTGGGCCACTGGGTCGGCCTAAGAGCAGCATGCAAGCACAGACAGATAGACAGACAGTCAGAGACAGACAGACAGAGACAGACAGACAGACTCAAAATGCCTTAAGTAGGCAAAGGATGCTAATCGCTTTTAAATCGCATTAGAATTGTTTCCGATGCTTTATGTTTGAACAAAACGCCAAAAGATGCAGCTACCAGTCCACATCTTCACTGATTCAGTATTCCACCAACCACGATGCCAAGCAAGCAATAACTCCTTAAATATATAGTTTCATGGACAAGCTAAACGTAACCTTTTTCATTTTCGCGTGTACTCACATCCACCTGCTGGGGCACTGCTGCGTTGTGGGGTCTTATCCGAATGCTCTTGTGGAAGTCCTGCTGTCCACTCATCGTGACATCACACATGAGGTCCACTTCGGGTTCCGAAGACTTCACGTCAAACTCCATAAGGGCCTGGAGCGCTACCGCGCTGTCCTGGAATGAAGATTTCTTGCGTGCACGGATGCCCACTATGAGCCCCCATTGAGAACTCGATACCTTGGGTTCTACTGCAACTGTAGCCATGAGCTTAAGCATCAGCGTGTGTCCTCTTACGTATAATCGCGTTCTATATGAGCTGCAACACGGCACCTATGGTCGAACAGCCTCCGACTGCACGGTGGCGCCGACATGTGACAAACTGGAAAACTAAATTCTGTTCTAATTGCCAGCTGTTATTAACACTTTTTCGTATGCTGTTATTGCCGGCTGTTATTAACACTTTTTCAGAGCCACCGCGGCTGGTGCCATCGCACTAAACCATTAAGCTACATTGTGTGACACTAACCAGGCTTCAACTCAAAGCAGTTTTTTTTTTTCGCAGTTCGGCAGTACAGGGATGCCGAAACCTGTACTAATGAGGTATATTTCTTTCGCTTCTATACTAGAAGGTAAACTCACGTGTGTTGAAGAGGAAGTACCAGAGAGTGGACGATGAGTGTTGAGCCAGTTCACAAGAGTTTGGATAATATCGGTGTCGCTGTGGTCGCTGTTGCCGCTGGCTAGCAGGGCAAGAAGTGCGTAACTTGTGCCTTCTATAACGTAGGGATTCGCGTCGCCTCCCGTACTTCGTGTGTTTTGTACTGCAACAAAAGTGGAGAGCAGTACGACATAAAGAGAAGTTTCAGCCTGAGAGTGAGTGTGGCATAGTTTGTCGCCTTCTGTGAAACTTCTTTTGCACCTTCCAAGCAATTCATTGCTTGGGATACTTCTTTTGCACCTTCCAAGCAATTCATTGCTCGGGATAATGCCCCGTTCGTCTTTCAGCTAAGAATGTTTTTGACTAACATTTGTGAAAAACATTATGTCAATCTAACGCACATATTGACATCTATGTGCGAAGCAATAAAAGCTTTCGTGAGTCGCTTATTCAAATGCTGCACAACTGTTCATCTTCTGCACAACATTTCGCAGAATAGCGATTACTTGCCTTCCAGGCAAGACGGCAGGACGCAGAGACCTCTACCACGTGACCAACGCGAATTGACTGTGCCGACAAGCCAAGGCCCGGGGGAAAAGCATATTGGAGGAGTATATTTGTCGCAGTGAGGGTATTTAAGGTATTTATGTACTATTGATGCACCGCCTGTTATGCAGCGTGATTCCGTAAAGAACAGAGCCGGCCACCGTCTGTAGTGGTAGTACCGTTAGGCCTACACATAATTTTAGTGCAGCCGGTGCACTGTATACCAGCGCTGCCAACATTTGGAAAGATTCCCTAGATCTAGGGATTCCATGCCTTGCTTAAGAAAAATTTTCCAAATCTGGAGAAAATTGGTGCTATGACATGGAGGCAAGAAAAACTCAGACACTTAAGAAACCACTGCTGCGACGCCGCAATGACCGCATATTGGAACTGCTGATGTGACGGCAGGTTTTGAGTTCAGTCAGACCAAATTACTTTCGCATTAGCATGCGAAGTATGACTTCTCGTCCTACTGCAGTGAACGCCTCCCGTCAAGTAAAGGACAAGGTGGGGATGTCCCCCTTTAAACCAAATACTTATCTTTCACCGGCAAAACAAACGTATGCTGCAATGCGAATCAAATCAGCACCTGCAAATCGAGGCATAAGCGGAACACACATTCCTAGCGTTGAGCATGACTAGGGGGTCGGGACCCTGTCGGGACTATGCGCTCGGGACTATGCGCTCAAATTTACCGTTTGTAGGCAGAGCAACAGAGTGGTATTGTAGAGCCCCAGTGGTCACATGTTAGGGTGTGTTTCGGCACAAAGGAAAGAAAAAAATTGTGGCAGTTTCACCCAAAAGGCGAAATATCAATTGCGATAGCAAATTAGTAGAGAGCTATACAGAGTAAGGAGAGTAGTTTTATCAGCTGTATAAACTAGGACATACACCAGCACCAGCAACGCGCGGAACTGTTGTCGATCGACGCCGTCGGCGTTTTGCCCGCGTTCGCACCGAACGCGCGCGGCGTTGGTGACTGTTGCCGGTGCCTCTGGGGGCGGCTCGGAGGTTTTCGACGAGATCAGAACGGGACACTCGTCGAGCAGCGTCGGAAGTCTTTATCACCTTCTCGATTCGCAACGTTTTTATATAAATATGCATTTGGTGCCGCAGCTAAACGTCGCCTCCCCTCCTTCCCTCCGCGTCCCCCCACGGTCCTTCGCGCGATGGAAGAAGTCGCGTTTGCTCTCTCTCTCTCTCTCTCTCTCTCTCTATATATATATATATATATATATATATATATATATATATGGTGATTTTAAAGGAGGAAAGAGACGCTTAATTCTGCAGCCCTTCAGGCAGCACGGCGCAGAACGCGCGTTTGCTCTCCGACGTGCGTTCGCTCCCCGTGAAAGCGCGCGTCCGGAGCGCCCTTTCACTCGCACCTACAGCGTCCGGAGCGCGGCGCAGATTTCATCGCCGTTGACGTCATACGGAACCTCACGGCGACGGCGACGACGATGCCGACGGCAGAAATCCGCTTTGGAGTGTCCATATAATTGCCATCGCAATAAAACAATTTGACGCGTATCTGCGTGCTTCGATGCAAATGACTTGTAAGCGCGCAAACGTGGTGCTGCTATGCCGGTACATCACAGCATGCGATAAAAATGTATTGCACATTCTGTATATTGGCGTCGTGAAGGGACACACTGTTTTAACATTGCTACGTAATCTGCTCGGTGCCAGGTTCGGTGTAGTTCGGTGCCAGGTTCCTTACAATTCAAATAATGTTTCGTGTGAATCTGGGCATCTTGCTGTTGTTCAAATTTGTTTTGCATGTGGAGCGAGTATGACGAGCTGATGTCTTGTTATTTTAATGTAGTTTCAAGCAGGAGCCTGTGCTGATAGCACGAAAGACTATGATTAGCGCGATTTGCACTTCCACATCATTTCACTTTGAATGCAGCGACTTCATTATCAAAATTTATAAAACGAGCTTGAAAATAAATTGAAACTATGAATTTTCAATATATTTGTATAATAAAGAAATGCACCTTTAAAATCATATTATAAAGGAGGTTTATTTGACGAAAGGCCGATGAAGGATCGAGCGTTTCACCGAGCACAATCTCTAAGCTCGAGCTTCTGCGTCACGCGATGCTGTTGGCAATCCTGCTGCCTAAGTCCAGGCGTTCTTCTTCATTACAATATACAAAAACTGAATAAGTATACCGTACAAAATTTTATAGAACTCTAGACAATTTCTTTATACAATTCCGGAACGTACAATTATACGTTCGGTACTCTAAGAAAGGAAGCGCATAGAGGACTTACAAGGTTCGTGGGTAAGCTTTTGCCTGAGGGCTGACAGTGCACCGTCTTTTCCTGTGACGTTTCCTCGGGTCATTGCGTACGCCGCGAGCGCTGTTGCATGGGCATTTTCATTTCCAAAAGCCGTCTCGCTCAGATACGTTGCAGTCTCTTGCATGTGATGCAGCACAGCCTGAAAGTGCGCACTGTCTGTGACTCGTGCAACTGTGAAGAGACAATCGAACCCATGCATTTGCCGCAACGTGGTCATTCTTCACACGTTGCGGAAAATACGTACGCAGGTAGGCAAGTACCTGTCTAGCTTTGCTAAAAAGAAAATATGTGTAACTGATGATGGAATCGAATTTCTGCCGACAAGCACAGCAGCCCGTTGCTCTAGCCATTAGGCCACGATCGTACACATGTAGTTGTTGTTGTTATTGCCTCAAAACATGGCTCATGTATCTATCGTTTCAATTCCACTAGAAGAGAAAACTGTGCGAGTTGGCGGTAATTCATGCTTTGGAAAGTAACAGCGCTAAACGGACAAGGACTTAGGCCACGAAGAACGCCAGTGTCGTGTTCTTTTTCGCCAAGGTCCTTGTCCGTTTAGCGCTGCTACTTTCCAAACATGAAGTTCCAATGCCAGACAACGTTTTGAAACAAACGGCTCGCGCGCCCTCCGTACCACTTCTTCGTCTTATATTGTTTTGGCAGCTCGCGCTTTGAAGCGACTTGTTAGACCACACTATCCCCGGGACCAGACCACTTCACCCCGTACTTTTCTCGCAGCAGCTAACGCTACTTATAAACTGTGCGACGTTGTACCGACCTAATGAACGGCCAAGGTAATCCTGTTTTACCATTTCTCCCCGGCGCACAAATACATTCGCGGTTTAAGCATACACTACACGACACAAACATAGCTACGTGCAATTGTACAGCACGTCGACGACTATGACATCACAATCTGTGCTGCTCTCGTGTGCCCCCTTTCCCCTACTACCTATATGTAGAACTCAAAAACTGCACTGTCATTTCGTAAGCTCGCATCAAACTACCGTCGCGGGAATCATGATGTTGCCGCCATACGACCGTTCGTCAAGGTAGCCGTAATCGTGTTGCCTTCATCCAACAGACGAATGATCATGACCTCACACACACGACTGCTCAATTTACGCAAACAGGCTGGTCCGCCTGTCATCGCTTTTATCATCATCAGCCTATATTTATGTCCACTGCAGGCCAAAGGCTTCTCCTTGCGTTCTCCAATTACCCCTGTCTTGCGCTGGCGTGTTCCAACTTGCGCCTGCAAATTTCCTAACTTCAACACCCCACCGAGTTTTCTGCCGTCCTCGACAGCGCTTACCTTCTCTTGGCACCCATTCTGTAACCCTAATGGTCCACCGGTTATCCATCTATGCATTAGATGGCCTGCCCAGCTCCACTTTCTTCTATTAATATCAATTAGAATATTCGTTATCCCCCGTTTGCTCTCTGATCCACACCACTCTCTTCCTGTCTCTTAACGTCACGCCTAACATTTTTCCTTCCATCGCTCTTTGTGCGGTCCTTAACTCGTTCTCGAGCTTCTTTGTTAACCTCAAAGTTTCTGCCCCATATGTTAGCACCGGTAGAATGCAATGATTGTACACCTATCTTTTCAATGACAGTGGTAAGCTCCCAGTCAGGATTTGGCAATGTCTGCCGTATGCACTCCAACCCAATTTTATTCTTCTGTAAATTTCCTTCTTATGATCAAGGTCCTCAGTCAGTAATTGACCTAGATAAACGTACTGCTTTACAGACTCTAGAAGCTGACTGGCGATTCTGAATTCTTGTTCCCTTGCGATGCTATTGAACATTATCTTTGTCTTCTGAATATTAATCTTAAACCCCACTTTTATACTTTCTCGGTTAAGGTCCTCAATCATTTGTTGTAATTCGTCCCCATTGTTGCTGAACAGGACAATGTCATCTGAAACCCGAAGATTGCTGAGATATTCGCCATTGATCCTCACTCCTAAGCCTCCCCAGTTCTAATAGCTTGAATACTTCTTCTAAGCATGTAGTGAATAGCACTGGAGAGATTGTGTCTCCTTGCCTGGCCCCTTCCATGATAGATAACTTTCTGCTTTTCTTGTAGAGAACCAAGGTTGCTGTGGAATCTTTGTAGATATTTGCCAAAAATATTCACGTATGCCTCCTTTACAGGATATCCCTTTGTGGAAACCCAAAAAATGCTTGATAACCAGGTACCGGCAAAATGCTTCGCATAACATCAATTCCCACAGTGCGTGAGGTCTGCACAATTTTATATATTTATTTTATATCACCTCTAAAAGGCCCTCAGAAGAGGCCCTTTTAGAGGGAGGTGTGTGTCATAAACATGTACTGTTATGAATAGCCGAGTAATTCATATCTACACACGCAAGACAATACATCAGACAAAGTATGCAGAACTTACATAGTAATCAACAGTGTACTTCTAATTAGAACAAATTAGAAGCGCTTGATACAACGAAACACAAACATCATATTCAGTGGAACTATAAAATCATTTAGAGAAATGCATCACGCGCTGCAGCAGGTGTTGCTCACAAGCTCATGAAAATTTATGGAGGGTGATTAACAGTGACTGTGTCGGACGGTAGATTAATCGAATCGGTTACGGTTCTAGGTATGAAATATTGGGCGAAATCGAGTGTGTTAAACGTGAAGCGCTTCATCTTGTCGGAGTGATCCCGTCGAGGAGAGATTACGGAAGGTGTTTGAAAAAAAGTTTTTTTAATAAAACTGATGTATGCAATGATCGTAGGCGCGGCTAGATATAAATAAGCATAATAGCAACGTTTATGCTCCCGAGGGTGAGCGGTAACGTGCAGGGTAGCCCACGTTTATGAAATACACTTGATCAGTATATAGGAAAGTATTACTTCGGCAATTCCTCTATTTGACAGGCTAAATTGGCCATATGCCACCCCTTATGTGAAAACCTATTTTGATAGATTATATATTTGCTTGATTTTATGCCAAATTTACGCTGCTATGACCGCTTGAACACTGTGAGGTGTATCTCCTAATACTGGACGACTCCGTACGTGCAAGATATTACTGTATCGGACGAAAGTTAAGCAGACCGGTGTGATATTCACCTGCGCAACCTGGTTTGTTCTTACTGCAATGAACGAGTCCCATTGCATGGATGTCAGGAAGACTAAAGACACGTTGAGCATAGGTGCACCTTCAGGAACCTGTAACGAGAAGCACGTATTCGAAATCACTACCTTTCACTGAACTGACCATCAATGATGTTCCGCACCATATGAAATAATACCTTTTCTTGTTCTTTTTTTTAACTTGAGAAATAACATTTGCTAATCTATTTTCTCTGAAGTTGAAGCTGAATTAGCGAAAGCTTTCTTCAGCTTATTAGCCCAGGCGATGAAAATTACTCCGGAGTCCCCCACTACAGCTTGCCTCCTATTCAGCCAGTGGTTTTGGCACGTCAAACCACATAATTTAATTTAATGGTAATGAAGTGGCCATTCATTACATCTAAAGTTTCCGTTAATTGCGCTTGTTCTGTCCCATACGTTGTACTCAATTGAGTTATAGAAATTTTGCGCGATTCGAGCAAAAAATGTTTCACAGTTGATTTCATTCGAAATTGAGGTTCATTCAATGTTGAATGTCTCGTGTCAGAGCATCGATTATTGCAACCCCTTAAATGCTACCGTATCACGTATCTCTCAGGTGATAGCATGAGGAGTCCCGTAATTTCTTTCAGCAAATCTCTTGGCATCAATGATTGCCAATTGATTCCACCAGTACCTGAGGAGTTAATCTTGTGTGCATGGAAAGGCATTGCTGGTGTTAACCGATTCTAGCACAAATGTTGGCGCCATTTTTCAGCCGTGTGTTTGCTAACGAAACAAATAACATGCATTGAAGGTACAGAAGTGCCTACTATGGACGTTGTAGGCTTCAATAGGCAAGCCAATATATGTCTCGTTTGGTTTGTCAACTTCACATTAGGAAAGTTTTGACAGCAATCCACTCGTTAACAAAGCTTGATTAAGCATAACCCCAAAGATACAATCGGCTGTTGTAACTTTCTTGTGTAACACAGTTTTGCCACAAGGGCAATGACGCTTTTTTCTGTCTTCTCGGTAAACAGCGCTACGAGCAGAAAGTAGACGGTGATTTACCAACAAAGTCTTCGTTAGAGCAGTTTCTCTCATTCACATGTTCCCAAATATTTCCTGCAATCGAGCGGCTTTTGTTTGCATCTGACAGGAAAAAATATCCCCGCATAGTCGCAAACTCACGGCATGAAATTTCACTGCTGACTGTGATAATATGTGTGTCATGTGTTCTCTGTGGTACTGCTAACACGGAGACTCAGCCCCTGAATTGAAGACAATCGTCGGGACGCCCCAAAATGTCGGCTGGCGCGTTGGCCTCTGAGAAATCATGCGCTCGTTGCCGAATCGTCAACAAAGCAGAGGATTCTCAATCTTTCAACTCTTGCTTGCATAACCGGACACGGGACTCGCGGGGATATATTTTTTTTCTGTTTCTAAAAGAATATGCTTTCGACCTCGTACTTCTCAAACTTGCCAACACCTGCCGGATGCACTTGAAGTTTCCCTCCTGCCTGATTATTCACAGGAACATGTTATATACCTACCTCGAGCAAAAATCTAGACCACCCATGCCGGACCACAATATTTTTTTAGGTGCGGAAGTATCGATAAAGTTAAATTTTCTCCTAGTTGCGCAAGTGAGCCTGGAATTGACGGTGTATTGTAGGTGTCATTAGGGGAAGCATCTAGTGCACTCTCGAGTACGTGTTTGAATAAGTTCACTGTGACAAATTTTTTAAAGATTTTCTTTCGAAAGATCTTGTCGTCAAGAGAACTGATGCCATGAGAAAGCTTCATTGACGTACGAACTGAACCCGCGCCGTTAAGCGAAATAACACTCACCTCCATGACCAGGCGCATCTTTTCTTCGATGAACGGCTTGCATTCCACGAAGGTGATGAATACGAAGGCAGTCATGGCGGTAAATTTGTCTTCAGTTCCCTGTAAGATTCAGAACCAAGCATTACAAACCACTGTTTCATTGTGCCAACATCGAAATCGTGCGTGCCGCAAATTTTTGCAGCACTATAGTTACTCAGACAGAGATTGAGTTCCTTATATTCAAACGTGTCGGTGGAGGGCCTGCATTTCAAGTCATATCTCAACCATTACTTAAGCATTACTTGGCATTCGCCGCAAGAAAAATGTGGCACTATCAAAGTTTTTAGACAGTCATCTGTTAAGAGCTTATCGACACATTCCCACATCATTCTCATAGCCCGTGTGGTGTTTGGTTTGTAAGGGACAATTTTCTAAGCCTTCGCAGAGGTACGAATAGAGGAGACTATAGATTGTGAGCGGAAGGCGTGTTAAGGCTGATGATCCTATTGTAGGTATATTAAGTTACGCCGTATTAGTAAATTACGCTGATATGCCAAAAAAATGTAAAGCAGCCACTCTTGCCGTGAGACACAAAAACAACCAGAAACGACGCAAAAAGGCACATAAATATCAGGTTCAGCTCGAATAAACTTCTTCTCTCTCTCTCTCTCTCTCTTTCACAACGTTAGCCTAAATTGACATATGGTCGGTAAAAGCATTTGTTCTACACTTCTTTTTAAAGAAACAATACGGCTTCCTTCGTATTCGTAATTTCATTAACTTGCTGGTGGAGTTTAGGTTCTCTCCTTGAATGTGAATCTCGCTCTCGCCTTGCAGCTCCGCGCCATACCACACCTATGTAAATAAACTAGGCCCAGTTCGTTTTCTGGTACCAGGTACAGACTTCAGAACTACACTTCAATTTGTCCGTTTGATGCGTCCCCGTATAGTAAATAAAATCGGGGCAAAGAACAAGTCAAGTTCCTTCAACTTGCTGACTTACCAGAATGTTTTCCTCCCCGTAAGGCCACTCTTCACGGAAAACTCCCCTCGACTTCTGCTGCGTCAGTAGCCACCAGAGGCCCGATAAAATCACCGAGTCGTCGATACTAGCGTACTGCCTCGCTTTGCACAACGTGCGGGTGACGAACGCTGTCAACCTTTTGAGGCAAAAAGCATACACAAAAACAATAGGACACGTTGAGCGAACGTTGTCAAACGCAGCCCTTTGTATATATGCATCGCGTGGGCTCTTGTACTGAACTTATACAAATCTACCGGACTGAAAACTTCCGAAAAAATTTATTCTCCACAAATAGTCGATGATGAAAGTCAGGGTAAGCGAATGGCCGAACGCTTCAAGAAAGGTATTCGCTTTAATGAAGGGTGGATGCGCTTGAAGGCGTAAATTTGCTACAGTGAAAAATTGATGTAGGGCTTGTTGTTTCCTTGCGTATATTTCATAAAGAACAAAGCCGTTAACCTGTGCATCTGCAGCGGTAATTATGGGTACATGCAGAAGCCGATTCATCGTATGCGTGTCGAATCAGCATTGCGAACACCGGCGTAAAACGCCAGTGCCGTCCTCTCCTCCAGTAGCTGCAGCCCTCTCCCGCAGCCGCCAGAAGGAAGGGAGAACTGTCCTTTCCGAACGCTTCACAACCACGTCTAAACCATGTCTAAATCACGTCTATATCTCCTCGTCTAAACCTCCTCTAAGCCACGTCTACACAACGTCTAGGCAATGTATACGCAACGTCTAAGCAACGTCTAATCAACGTCTAAGCAACGTCTAATCAATGTCTAAGCAACGTCTAAACAACGTCAAGCTCTCGTGTGACAGTACGCACCTCTCGCAGAGCTATATAATATTTGGCGTTATGCGCCCTGCAACTCAGTTGCGCAAGAGCGCGCGCCCTTTGCATCAGCGCCGTTGCATTGGCGGGGAGAGTCCGACCAACACCGACAACCACGAAAATGCGCGGAAGACCCAAGAAAGCTATTTGTTTTATTAGGCAAAAAAGTTGTCGCAGTTTCACCTGAAAGGCGAAGCATTAATTGCGATAGCAAAATTGTACAGAGCTATACAGAGTAATGATATTAGCTTTATCAGCTGTATAAACTTGGACATGCAGCAGCACCGGCCGCACGCAGAACTGTTGTCGACGCCGTCGGCGTTTTGCCCGCGTTCGCTCAAAATGCGTGCGGCGTTGGTGACTGTTGCCGGAGCCTCTGATATAAATAGGCACTTGGTGCCGCAGCTAAACGTCGCCTCCCTTCCCTCCCCCTCCCCCACGGCGTCTCGCGCGTGGGGGAGGGGGGCGCGTTTGCTCTACATATATGGTGATTGTAAAGGAGGAAAGAGACGCCTACTTCTGCAGCCCTTAAGCGAGCACGGCGCAGAACGCGCGTTTGTTCTCCGCCGTGCGTTCACTCCCCGTGAAAGCGCGCGCCCCTCGCGCCCTTTCACTCGCACATACAGCGTTCGGCGCGCGGCGACGATTTCATCTCCATTGACGTCATACGGAACCTCACGGCGACGGCGACGGCGACGCCGACGGCAGAAATCTGCTTTTGAGTGTCCATATAATTGCTATCGCAATAAAATAAATTGGTCCTGTAGGATTAAAACATAACGGCGACAACAGATTTTGTAGACACAAGTGGGTAATTTTTGTATGAGGCCTGCTGCACTGAAATTGGTTCATCACGGCGCAGCACGCTATAAAGACTGCTGCACCGTGATGAAGGCCGGCACTGCTGCCTCTCTTCATCACGCCAGCCTTCTGACAGCGAGTGTCCGCGGACATCGAGCGAGATGTGTTCGTATTTTCCTGCGCGCATGTGACAACATGCTTGTTAATTTAGTCAGTAAGCGAATATACATAGCAGTTTGTGCAGTTGTATAATAATTTGCTAGCGCCATCGGCGAATCTGTGACTTTTGTTAATTAGCAATTTCAAATTTCAAGGTCACTTCAGTAGCCAATAGGTGTCGACACGTTCCATTTTTGAATGGGAAACACTAGGACGGTACACGGCGATTGCAAAACAAACACACAGACCGCTGTGTGTGTCCGTTTGCCATATGCCATGTCCCGTGTTTAGCGCTGTTTCATTCGCAGATGTTGCTGTACGAACTACCTCGGATTCAGACCCTATTGAGCTTCACTTGCGAGTAGCTTGTGGAGCGTCAGTCAAATACCCCCGCCCCCTCTCAGAAAACGGTGCTCTCAGAAAACGGTGCTCTAGCATCTTTGGTGAGCAGTTGGATAATCTTCATGCGATGTAAGAGAAGTGATAGGAAAGAGAACTGCTTACGTCTCACGTAGATCGTCGCGCTACTAACCACAGATGCAACGTTACCAACATGCCCTTTTCAGCCACCCTTGCGTACTCTAGCCTACTCGAAGTCTGATGCAGAGTTTCATAGCTTATGGGATTAAAATACCCCGCTTAAGACACTGAATAGTCAGAGGCAGAGGAGTTTACCAGAGGCTACCGGGTGGCGTGTTCTCAAATTTGGAGAAAAAGCCGGTCTTGCTCCGAAAAGACAGCTGCCGTTGATATCCTGCGCGGGGAAACAAAGATTTCACGTCAGGCTTTAGTTTGGTGCACATACAAAGAGTTATAATTTAGTTCTACTTTTTTCCTGGTGTTACCCAAGAACAGAACACTCCTCCAGATCGTTCAATCAAGGTAGCAATTAAGAGAATGCATTAGAGGAATGATGTATGCTTTGATGTGCTCACGACTTATTTTCTCCACGGATGTTTGTTTTTCTCCTGCTGAATTGACAGTGCATGACAATCTTTGTACTTTCTCTGCTTACTCCATCGTTTGACCTATACGTTATCACAAGCCCGTTTGCAATGTTACGCAAATTTGTGCGCTCTTGTTTACCCTATGTACTTAGAAACATGTCCCTGCTGATGGGGCCAAATGACATATAGTGTCTTGAAATCGGAATAAACAAATAAGTAAATAAGAAACATATAAGCTTACCATCCCTCAGGTATCGACGCCCTCTCTCTTCTAGTGCACGGTCAGTAACGTTCCTCCTCTCGAGGTATTCGAGAGCGTACAGCGTTTGCGCCATGAGCACAGCGTTCTCCTCGCCGCTTCCGCTGGGCATCTTCATGAGAACCTCGATCTTCCCTAGCGTCTCTTCAGCCGACGAGCCTAGTTGGTTTCCTAAGCGACGGGATCATTTCAACGAGATCATTTAGAAGGTTATCATTACACCCGAAATAAAGAGCGCTGTTCTGGGTCGATAACCTTCGGGAGTGCATTCGAACCCGGTTATAACAAAGACATTTATGCGGAAAAAATTGTTCAATGTATACGGTAATTTTATCTACCCAAACTAGCCCATAACGAAGGTAGACGAACTTCTTGGATGTGTTCGTTATATGTGTAGTTGTTATCCCCTGCGAAAAAAAATAGAAGCAAGAAAAAAATCTACTTTCTGACGCCAAGACTACACGTAGTGTAGGCACTAATTTATGCATGTGCCTTGAAATCTTTCTCAGTGCCACTAAGAATGGCGTTCACAATGCGCGAGATTGCGTAGACATGCTCCAGCCTACTTTCCTATTTGGTTTTCTTGCACAGGCGGCAAAGGCTTTAAAGTCAAAAACGGCCAATGTCCAGTTTCTTATGATGGAGTTATTTTACATTAGTATCGGTCAGTACGTATAGCGTTTTCGATATAGAGCGGAGTTCTTTTTATCGGGGTTCGTTAATTCGGCTTTGACTGTGCTACCACTTTCGCGAGATTTCACCTGACTCCACACCGGATGCGTTGGAGTATGCGAGTAACAGCGTTCCTGGTACTCTGTCAACAAAGGGTGGTCTAACCCGCAGAATACTGTCACCCGTAGAATGCTGTCACCCGTAGAATGCTGTCACCCGTAGAATGCTGTCACCCGTAGAATGCTGTCACCCGCAGAATACTGTCACCCGCAGAATACTGTCACCCGTATAATTCTGTCACCCGTCGACGCCGACGCGTCCTCTGCCAAGTCACGCGAAAATTTGCAAAAAGCGGTAGCACCGCCTAGAGTCATCAACGGAAAACCCGACACCAGCACAGCCCTGATCAGAGATAAGCAAAAGAAAGTTACAGGCCAGGAACGTAAATGCCCTGTCTCGGCTTCAGTAATACACTCGCTCCATGGTTCAGCGCCTTTTGTGTTGTGAAGTTGAGCGCAAGGATGTCCGTTGGATTTTCCATCATAGGAAGCGTTCTTTCGGTGCACGGCCTCGTCCGTTCGAAAAACAAAAGATGCATGAACAGTTTTGTGGCAGGTATGTCTTCGTCTAACTTGTAACTGTAGTAACGACACGCTTACGTCAGATTATAAGCTGAATACTGGCAGCCATGGAGTGTGAGAAAATATGCATGCCACTATGGCCACGTGGCTATTATTCTTCGCTGCTAAGATCCATGTCGCAGGTTCAATTCCCGATCGAGGCCACCCGATTCCGATGAACACTGAAGGTTAAAAAAAAACACTCGTGGTCTGCATCTGAGTGCCTTAAAGTTTGGTGAAAATTAATGCGGAGGCCAGCACAACGGCGTTTATCAAAGCCTCAATTTTACTTTCTGTCATCAAACACAGACTTTTGCTCTGAAGCTAGTCCCACTTCAAGTCAATTTCGCCCTAAAACACACACGGTGCTGACCAGACGTACGCGCGAGACATGATGCGCAGAGATTGCATTCGAAGAGATATCCCCTGTAATTCGGTGCCCGTGTCCACACGCATTTTATTGTGCTAAACTGATCTACTGCACTGACATGACCCTAGAAGACTACTCGGGTGGCAGACGCACACAACAGAACACGCCGTGTACCGTCCGTACAGCTCGCTTCTTCAACGGGAAGACGCCCGCTTCTGCGAATACGCACATTCATTTCACATGCGACAGAATTATCATATGCCGTATTAATATGAAGTATTAACGCAATATACAGCTCAAGCAGGCCTCCTCGCTGAATTTAATGCCATTTTTCTGCACGCTCCTGGTGCGCGCTTTGAGAAACTAATGCGGGCCCTCACAGCTAGCGAGGGCTTACCATTTTTCCAGAAGCACCACCGTTCGTGAGGCAGTTTTTCACCTCCAACGAGTTCAAAGAACGTGACACGTTTTACGGCTGATACAGCGGGCAAACTTCAAAAATGGTTGCTGCCAGCTTAGCTGCGATATATAGCTATATATAGCTATGCCGGTTGCTGCCGGCTTAGCTATCGACTATAAATAGCCCAGAAAGAAGTATTAATGAGTTGAAAAAAGTGCGCGCGAGTGCGTACATGCGTGCGTGCATGCGTGTGTCAGCCAGGAATATACGTTGTTTTTAATACGTACCTGAATCAAAGACTAAACAAGATATTTTATGCATGTTCCTCGTATGGGATTTCCTCGTAAATATTTCCTACAACCAATGGCCGACATTTCGCATGCTCTCGACAACATTGATTGGATGCGAAGATAAGAGGGTTTACTCTGACATGTGTTCCAACCACTTTCGCATTGAAACATGACAAAACAATTTTGCTTTCAGTATAGCGTGCAGTCGTTATTATACTAAACGCTCCTTACGAAAATTATTTTGCACTATGGCATTTTAAGGACAACAGGAAACAGGATGGATTTCCGGAAATGAGAACAGCGTCTGAATGAGCTGCTCAAAAAATATTTTTACAAGGGAATTGTTCAATAAACACTCAGGCTGAAGGTCTGAAATCTTTATTTCTCTAAATTATGCAACGCCAATTTTATTCATTTCTATATACTCTCAAGGAAGTGAAATGCACGTGTCCCACCCTTTCTTCCATGAGTGAAGCAATATTTTTGGCACCTTCTTAAAGATCACCTCCAATGTCCATTAACTACGTCATTTTCCATATGTTGTTCCATGTCAAAACAATTTACATTTACAAAACAACTTACAAAACAATTTACGGCAGAGTGTTGCAGCTCGGAGAGCGCCGCACCTAGCCGCCGATACAATACAGTTGGAGGACGTGAAGGCTCACCGTGTGACGGACCATGTGATTTAGCTGGCTCAAAGTTCAAGTGCGACCTGCATGTTCCTAACGGACTTTACAGAGAATTCGTTTGGATTTGTGTGTGACGTTTGCGAAAGACTTTGGCATATGCGAGATTTGAGTCCGGTGAGTACCTGAGTGCGGTGAGGAAGGAGGACTTGTGGCGAGTGTTTGTGCTACGTGTAGGAACTTTCTACAGAAGCAGAAGATCCCGTTTTACAGCTTGAGTAACGGGTATCGTTACCTCTCGCTACGCACACCCAGGCATAACTGAGTTAAGCCATAGCCAATTTTTTACTCCGGAATATCTTTGTCCTTACGCAACGAGTTCGAGCCTCAAATAGCAAGGCACTTCCCTTCGCGTTATCGTACCATTTTCCGTTCTAATTTCTTCTTCTCCTTCTTCTAAATCTCCATGGTCTTTTTCGCTTCCATTCTTGGCATCCAAATCGCTGTCTCTGTTTATCTCACGTTCTTTCAGATTACTCCTTGTTGTCTATCTACACTTTCAACTACCCTGTACTTAGAAGAAGTTAACTTTGTTGACCTCTTCCTCCATTCTGTGTCCACGCTTTTTAGGTACCTATGCTTGTGCACTTTAGCCGCCCATTTATGTTGAGCCATGTTCCTGAGTCTTTCTTCAAAATTAATTTTGCTCTGCGCTTCCCTGATTTCAAACGAGGCCCAACCCATGTACCCTTGCACTGCCTAATTTGCGGTTTTTCTGTGGGTTGCCAAAGCCAACCGGCCCACCAATATTAGGCACAGAATGGCATTTGAGAACGTCAGCGCTGGCACCACTACTCCTTTGCTGATTCCACGCACCACTTCATATTTATTGTGGCCACAAAGTGCCCTATGTTTCATTACTGCTGCATTCCACTTCTCTTTTATTTTCATATTATCTTGGTGGGTGCTTGAGTAAATCTTTCCTTCGTTTATGTATACGCCGAGGTACTTATATTGCTTGACTATGCATATGACTTGCTGTTCAATCGACACCACGCAGTTACTCTCCTCTTCATTAAAGGTCACAAATTCCCGATTTCCCTGAGCACGCGGCAAAGCAACGCCACCTAGAGAAACGTCTAGGTGGCGTTCAGCGAAGCGGAGAAGGAGAAAAGAGGAGAAGCTTCACGGAGGAGGAGAGTAGGCGGAGGCGCGCTGGGTTGACCTCCTCTGGCAGTAGCTACGGGCGCTGTGCGGAATGGACGTACGGGTTTCGTCTCGCGATCCCGACGCGTATGCTTTATGCGCGAGTAAAAGCGTGCGACGGTGAGCCGACGTTGCCGGCTCAATCTCGCGCGCGCAAGGGAGGAAAGCGGGAAGGAAGCGCACCGTCTTCCCACCTGGCGGGCGGGGGGGGGGGGGGGGGGGAGTGGTCTTACTCCGGTGGTAGCTGCTTATGGCGCGGCCGCGCAAGGCCTATCGTGAAAGCGATCTGCGACGCGGGCAGTCGAGATGTCGAGGCGCACCGAGTGCCGATAGCTTCGTGTGCTCTATAGCTACCATGCATGTGCGTGCGCATCACCCGCGTTCGCGAAGTAAAACGTTACTAACTTTTTACCTTTCCCCAAAGCATCGCAATGATCCCCTTATTCGTTCTACAGTCCAGATGCGGCACTCTCCGACTTTTTATGTACTCGTACCTCGCGGTAGAAAAGGGCATTGCTTTGACATGGAACAAGGCACAGGTAGGATATTGGAGGGGAATTTTTAAGAAGGTGGCAAAAGGTGGCTTCAATCATGTTATATAGGCTGGGTAGAAATAGAGGAACGCGTGCATTTTACTTACTGGAGAGCATATACAAAGGGATGCAAGCGGCGATGAATAATTTTCACGAATAAGATTCCAGAGCATTAGCCTCCATCTTTAGTGAACAACCCTTGTAACTTATACCGCACATAGATAGCAACTTCTACTGTGATTAGTTTTGCTCGGGTAAAACAAGACCAAACGGAGGAGTCACTTACCTGTGAGGGAAAGCGAACAGCTTCTTGTGCCTGGCACAGCGTCCGGAGGCGAAAGAACATTAACGGCGATGGTTTGCTGGTTGGTTACCGGATCTACTGAATCTGTCGAATGGATGAGGCAACAAGTCGCGGTGTCTTAGAACTAGTATTGGAAACCCAAACGTCCACATTGGGCACGATATGAAAATACCGGTAGTAGTTATTGTCACGCATTTTACTTGTATTATGCTGATATTGATGACGATGTTGATCATAATAGCTGTGATCATTACTAAGCTCGCCTTTTTTCCGAAAATTCGTTTTTTTTTTTCGTGGATGCAGCTGGAGATATGTCTCTATATGTTTGGTAACAAAAACTGCACCGGACTTCAGTGACTATTTCATTTCTTTCACTTAATGACCGCGAACAGCTGTTATAAGAAGCTCCTGCTTCTCATTATCTCTAGAAACACCGGCATGACGTTAAGGACAGCCCCAAGAGTCGAACGGCGGGAAAACTCTCAAATAGCTCAGGTGGCACCTTAAGAACCGCAAACTATTAAAAAATTGGAAGACGCTTAAGCTTCGGCTTTAAGAGTGGAACGCGATACCGTTATCGGGACCCGTTCGCATCGCATTTTTTATGTGTAGGCTTCACTGCAACCCACAACGTGGGAAAGCCAGTTTGCAAATACCAAGCTTACACCAATCCCCTTAAAGTTGGCTTCACTTTTAAGCCCAAATCCATTGCTGGGAAGAAATTTTTACACGGGCAATATAAGCCGTCTTACTATATCAAAATGTGAAGGCCCTAGGACCTTTTTTTATTATTTTATTAATTGTTTGATGTTGCCCCGAGGCGCGCGCGTGTCCAAAACGCATTAGGCAGGCCAAATCCCAATTTGATCTGCCAAGGATGCAAGCGCCATCTGGATAAGATTTTCGCAAGTAGCCTACCCGAGCGCGCCGCTGTTGGTATGGTAGAAATGCTGGTAAAAGGGGTTTGTGTTTAAGTTTTTTTCGTAACAGAATTATGTTTTCTCGTATATTCAAATAACAGTCCGACGCCACCATGTCTGTAGGTTGTGGTTAAGTTTTACTTTACCATTTTTCTGGCGGATTTCGCTGTGAGAAATTCAATTTTTGTTAACTAACACATTGCACCACGCGGAGGGCCTGCGCGGTCGGGGTGGTTCGGGATGATTTTCTCCGCCACGGACACCGACATCCACGCCGACACCGACGCCGGATTTTCTCCGACACGGGGCCCTTAACGCTATCGCGTTAAAACTGTATTACGAGAATAACCGGGAATTACAGGGATGGTACTACTGCTTTATCATCAATGAAGCCCGCTTATGCTATCAGTAACGCTACGCTGCTCTTTAGACGACATTTGTAGCGGCTGCCAGAGCGTTTTGAAACGACCACCTGAATATGCCGTAAGAAAAACCAGCAGTAGCCACCCTACCTTGTTCAACCTCGCCATGGCCAGTCTGCCACACCGCTTTGAGGTTGATGACCTGAAGTTTTCAATCTACACAGATGATATAACTACTCGGACGACGTGTGGATCACTGGCAGACCAAGCGAGAACGGAGCGGGATGGTTTTGCCAAATGGCCCTTGCCAAAGAGAGCCTTTGAACATTACCAGATAAGTCAGGCTGTCTAGTGGTTGGAAATAAGACCGCTTGGTAAACGCTACCTTTGCAGGCTTCTACGCAAGTAGATCTCCGAGTAATCGGGCAAAGAATTAAGCAAAGTGGCATAGCGAGACAAATAGAGCGCCGGTAACACACTCGCTGGTTCATTTAGAGCGCCGCGCTCCAGCTCAGAGCATTAGGAGGCGCTCCCACCTTCAACCTGAAAGAGCGCGACAGCAATCCCGCAGAAACTGATCACGTGGCCACTCCGAATGCTCTGGGATCAGCTACCACGTTCGGCCTGGGTCAGGATTTCCCTGGCTCTAATTTCGAGAAGGCTCTGCCTCGCTGCAAACCGAGTTGGAGCGTGGTAGGAACCAGTCGAATGCTCCATTACATTCTTGCAAGGTGCAACTAAGATTCACACACCGTCGTACGTCTCCGTCGTGGACCTCTGCACCGTCCTCTTGCGAGCGTTGGCCGGGTCGATAGGAACGGAGACGACCGTCTCAACTGGTACTCCTTCGGGCTGTTGGACCAGATAAGATTCTGTCAAGCACAGCATGACCGACCACAGCTGTGCTGCGGTACAGGCTTTTGTGAGCACACTGCTATACCAGCACTTTGGTCCATGTCCTTCAAGACCAGCTTGCGTGCAATGCTATCAACGCACGCTACACGATCTCGGGGGCCCTGTTGGGTTGGTAAAGTTTTGTATTAAGAATAGTAAATGAAAAAGTCAAGCCGCAACTGTTCAACCACACGGAGAATCATTGATAGCACACAGAACTTGATATTCAATCGTTCAGAAAGCACAACGCAGCTTATTTTTTAGTTGTTTGTTGTTGTTTTCGTTCACCTATGTTGCCTCCTATAGCTTCACAAGGCAGTGAAGCAGTTGAAAGCTCTAGATTTTCCCATGGTTCGTTTTAAGGCCCATTCATTTATAAGACCACATTTTTCATCGTGATATTTCCGTTCTCCATATTGAGTACCCATAACGTAAAATCGACGGCGCAAGATTTGGACCACATATAATGATTTTTGTTTCGTTGTAAACAAATTTGTTTGTAATGTTTTGGAAGGTACCGGATGGTTGAAATAATAAACGCCAAACTTGGGGCGCCATTACGCAAGCATTATTGTTCTTGGTCTCTACTCATTCCTGAAAGTAACAGTATACGGGCAGGTATTACGCCAACGTACGTGTACTAGTAAAATACAATTGCAGAAACCTCGCACCGCTTCCTTCGTGCCAAGCAAAGATTTAGTGCCAGAGAAGACCGCGACTTAAGGGGTCGCATTCCTCTAGCACATTTCAAATCCCCCGCCACGAGCGAGGTGGCGTGACGCTGCATACGTCATCACCCGCCTTGCTGCTATTGCAGAGTGGACCGGTGCTCGAGAGTCGGCGCTGCGGCTTTAATGCGGTTAGCATTATTATGGTACTTCACGGGCTTTCTGGGGGTCTGCTGATGTCCTTAACCGTTGTGCCGCCAACTTTAGTCACTGCGTAGTTCGTGGCCTAATGGTTAAAGCATCACGCTAGTGTGATGAGGGAACCGGGCTCAATACCAATCGTCAAGCCAACTTGGGTCACGGCCATGTGGCGTCGCATATGTGTCGTCTGTCAGTTAAACCATTCCACGTCAGCTTGTGTTACTGGGTACGCGCCAGTAGTTATATGCCGCTTTTCAATGAACGTCTTTGACGTCAACCTGTGTCACTAGCTATGTGTACCTGGGCATGTGCCACTCTTTAATGAACCATATTGACGCCAACTTGGGTCGCTGGGAATGCTTCGCGCGTATGTGCCGCTCTTCAATCACAAAAACTCATTTAAAATTATCCCGCGGTGGGCGGAGTCGAAACCGCGTCATAAATATTCGCGTCAATTATACCCGCGTCATAAAAGTTTCGTTCCCAACCTGAAAGTACAGGGCGCGCTGCGTTAAGAGCCTCTCGCCAGGTTTGGAAATTTTAAACAGACAAGTGCAGCATATATATCACGCCCTGACTATCGTATCTGCAAAGTATTACACCACTGCGGACCCCCTGCCGGAAATGGCTGGCAATTTCAAACGAAACAAAGTGAGCCTTTCCTCTCAAGGGAAGCCCCGTCCCAGCCAGAGAGTCAAGCGTGCACCCATAAATGCCTCTATGAAACACGCCCTCTCCTCAACGTCATTCACCATGACAGTCGACTTCGGTAAGCTATCCAATGCGGAACGCGAAATGTCGCCATTTCAGGCGCGCCGCATAGAAAAACGCGAAAAGAAGGGAGGCAGGGCTCGTCACGTGAGCGTAACGCGGTCTGTCGGCTCCGGTACGGGAGACTGCCGGGAAGGAAAACCGTTTGTGGACGCCAGTCGATACTCAAGGGAGAGAGTGTCTATGTCGGCAGTCGCGCTCGCTTACTATCTGGCGCTGAGCCGTGCTACCTCAAGGGCTGCAGAAGATACTGCCAACCTTTCCCTCCCTCACAAAGAACCACTCCTCCCTCGCCCGGCGGTATGGCAACAGGGCGATTTCGTTTCTTCTACCTCCTCCAATAACTAACTGATTTGAAAACTTCTTTCGTTAGAGCCCCCTATACGGCATTTAACAACTTCCAGTGTAAAAAAAAAAAAAAAAAGAATATTTGCAATGGGGCCCGGTGAGCGACCCTTTAAAGAAAGGAAAGTCGTATGAGATATAGGTGACGATTGCTGGTTGGGGACAAGATGTGTCCCAAGGGGCGGAAACATTTCTTAGAGTGCATCGTACATACGGCCCATTAATGTCACCCTAGATGAACAGGTGTTGTGACGGGGCACTGGAGTAGTATTCCAACTTTGCATCATTTCGAAATAGATTGCAGCTCTTACCACTACGTTGAGTTCTTTCTCGACGACGTCTTCGCCCTGTGGACAGTGCACGTGGACCTTGATGACGAAGCGACCTTCTCTGAGTGGTACCACGGGAAAGGCGATACTTGACGCAGAGTTGGCGGCCACTGACACGGTTCGCCTTTCGGATCGTTCGCCTTCCTGAGCACCCGCACATATTCCTTCCACACCGAACACGTAAACGTTGCCCTGTTGATCAAAGATAAGCACATACGTGTTCTCGCCCGTCGCAAATTACTTTGTACGCATGCAATATGTGTACATACGTATCGAAGGTAAACATTCGGCAGAGATCATCAATATGGCTGGGACCAACTAACCGAAACGCATCTGAGCACCGCTACAGCTCCCATCATGTGACCCCTTAAGAGAAAGCTAGTTGGAACGCTGGGCTTGCAGTAAATTCCTGTCCCAGTTTTTGTACTTTAAATCAATATATCTATGAATCTTTTCGTTCTAGGGCAAAGATTTGTGTCACTTATTCGGTTCTTGTGAAACTGTCTGCATAAATATTGTGGCATTTCAAGCTGTATCTCTACATTGCGATTAACAGTGCTCGAACTCGAACAAGTCATGTGGCTGAAGCGAACGTTTCTGAAACGGCACTCGTCTACGTTGAGGCGAAGATAAGTATACTTATCCTTGTCAAGACGTTGGCAATAGTAACATCCCTTGTTCGATCACATTTATTCACTTTAAATCTCCATCATCCTGTAAACAGTTCCCTTGATTAGATTATGTACGGTCGCGATAATGTGTGACTTTTGATATACTTGGTTTGAAGATTATTGCATGAAAACTCTGCCATTTACTGCAATCCCTTTTTACAAGTACCCAACACGGCATATAATGTCGCTAGCATCGCTATTTCCCTCTGAACGGGTTCTGAAATCATTTCTTCTTAATACATAATCTTGATATGCGTTCTCTTGTGTTTTGTGTCCTGTACTTTTCCCAGTTTTATATCCACGTATTTGGCACAGATGTATTTATATCTGATCTTAACCAAGTGTTTTATATTGTTAATTTTACTTCGTAGTGTTGCTTCCTTATTCAAGTAAGTTTACTGCTGTAACCTTGATCAGGGGCTCCGTTACAGTCCTTGGACCATGGGGAGCTAGTCGGAATAACTTTGCATATTATATGAACTTCATACTACATACCACAAAAAATAGCAGTAACCGGCACCAGCTGCTGGTGCCAATTTTTTTTTTAATTGTGTGGTTTTACGTGCTAAAACCACGATCTGATTATGAGGCACGCCGTATTGGGGGACTCCGGAATAAGTTGGACCACCTGGGGTTCTTTAACATGCACCTAAATCTAAGTACACGGGTGTTTTCGTATTTCGCCCCCATCGAGATGCAGCCGCCGTGGCCGGGATTTGATCCCGTGACCACGTGCTTAGCAGCCCAACACCATAACCACTGCAAGACCCAATGTTTTTTTTGTTTTTTTTAATTATGAATGTGCTGTGGAAAAAAAGCAGGACAGCTGAAGAGAATGTATCAAGCAAGGACGAGAAGCGTACAGAGGCTAACTTGGTGAGTCAGCGTCATAATTACTATCATCAGCCCATTTTAAGAAATTTCCAAGCGATCACCAGGCACCAGTGTCTTCGTTCAGCCAATTCCTCCGTATACCTGCAAATTTTCTAATCTCATGACAACCCCTGATTCTCTGCCGTCCTTTACTGCACTTCTCCTCATTTGGATAAGACGCCAATTATTAGAGCAACCTCATTTTTTAACTCTTATAGACCAACGGCTATGGGTCCTACGCCTTACACGATTCCATCTCGTCATCTTAATATCAGTTAGAATACCGGCTATATCCCTCGTATGCTCCCTACTTCAAACTCCGCCTATCTTTCTGTCTTAAAGTTGCGTCTGCCATTCACCTTTTCATCGCTTTTCTCTCCAGTTTATTTGCTGTCGTGCAAGTTTTCGGCCCGTGTCCTAGTACTGACAGACTGCGTTCATTTAATATTTTTATATTCAAAGGCGTCAATCGAATTACCGCTCTTACGTACAATATGGCTAACACTTGATGGGTTAGCCATAGTGAGGCGCTACGTAGATATTATATTTACTGATAGAAAGTTATTGTTCCGACCTGCTTTAGGAAACTAAGCGGTATCCAATGCAGGCATGTCTGATTACTTGACCATACTCCTTGCTCAAATAATTTAATCAGCCATGCAAACAATACCCAGTCACGGCGTATGATTCGCGATGCCTTGGTAGTTGTGGCGTTCTACGCCAGGGGGATACAATTTCCTTCCTTCCTTCCTTCCTTCCTTCCTTCCTTCCTTCCTTCCTTTTTTCTTTCATTCATTCATTCATACCTATTGCTAGGCAAGGGGTCGCGACTTTAATTCTTGGCTACGGCGGCCGCATTCACGTGGGTACATTGCAATAAAGTTCCTCGGTAGCCTAAATCATTGCAGATCAACCGCCCCCACTCGGCTCGCTTCCTTACGTCGCATCTAATAGCCCGTGTGCTGCTTTGAAGAGTGGAGCCACATCCATTGAGTCCAGCGATGACGCAGAACTCACCCGGATCGTTTCGTTGCCGTAGTTGTAGACAGTAGCAAGCACCTCGATTTGCTCGTTGCGCACCACTTTGTAAGGCACCGCCACCTGCAGGAAGACCGACTGGAAGACGCGCACCTCCCGCGGTTCGGGAACGCACACTCCGCCAGAGGGCGACACGCTCACCGCCTGCACCGACCACGTGGTGATGCTGTGCGGAAGGCTCACCGCGATGTCTGCCACGCCGTCCGGCCTGCACCGAAGGTAGGTTTTACAAGAGTAAGCCGAAAGAGAAAATTCAGGGCTGCGCTCGAGGGAGCGAATTCACACTCAAGAAAGCGCGAGGACATTTTACACACACATACAAAAAAGAAAAAGAGTCACAGGACTGTTACAAATGTTTAACGCGAATGTTTAAGCATTAGTTTAAGCGTTAGTTTAAACGTTAGTTTCAACGTTAGTTTAAGCGCTAGTTTCAACGTTAGTTTAAGCTTAAGTTTAAGCTTTAGTTTGAGCATTAGTTTGATCGTTAGTTTGAATGTTATTTTGAATGCTAGCTGCGGTGCGGGGCTAGGCATTTTCACTCCCGATATCGAGCTTAGTGAATGGCTTCAGGACCTGAAGGTCCTGCTTCCTCCAGGACATGTCACTCTAATGGATGTTTTACGGCGTTATAGTTAGTACTGCGCTCCTCTCCAATTTTCCAATGCTCGCCAACTTTTTAAGCATACAGTGACACAGCCGGGCGATGATGGTGTCAGAGGCCTCACCATGTTGTCAGGAGCGCCTACCTGGTGAACGCGACCCAACGACAAATGCTCACGCCGCCACCAACTCAGGGAGAAAAAAAAACGATGCGTGACCTCGACCCGGCAAAACTTTTATGATTAACATAATGAACGATAAATTAACAAAATTAATACCGACCGCGGACCTACCCAATGACATGTTCATCGAAAAGCCACGTTTCCCGGAAATCCTTGCGGATTAGAGAAGCCGGAGGCAGGACATCGTCATCTCCGTCTACCTCGTCAAAGGTAGGCACGGGCTTGATCCGACTTTCGATGCCCGGGTGCAGTGGTGGATCAGGACGCGCTAGGGAGAAGTACACTCCTGCGTGACCACATTAGAGCATTTCGATTTTCCAGACTATGCGTGCAGTGTGCGTGTGTGTGTGTTGGGGACCGACGAACGAGTAGTTGGTGAAAAGAATTGATTTTTTGTAAAAATTGAAGCAGCGTTCGTAAAATCGTAAAACGAGCCCAAATTCTTCAAGTTTACGAAAAGTTTGGGGCAGTTGGCAGGTAGGCTGAGATAGAGCACGGCGGCCCGCCCGAGCCCGATCAAAACTTTTATGGCGAGACCCGGGCCCGGCCCGGGCCCGGAAATAATCTACGTTACCCGCCCGGCCCGGCCCGCCACTCCTTTACCTTAAGCCCGAGCCCGGCCCGAGCCCGACTCGAAACCGGCCCGAACCCGGCCCGAGACCGAAAAATACACGTTTTTCAGAGTTGGGAAGCCCGAGAATAACTCGCAGAAAGCCCGTTTCAGAGTTGGGAAGCCCGAGAATAACTCGCAGAAAGCCCGAGCCCGGCCCGGGCCCGCGTCAAAAAACCCGAGCCCGGCCCGGGCCCGGGTCAAAAAGCACACGCCGTGCCCGAGCCCGGCCCGAGCCCGTGAAAAAACTCCTATACCCGGCCCGGCCGGGCCCGGGCTTTCGGGTAAGCCCGAGCCCGTGCAGTGCTCTAGGCTGAGAGTAGACCTTCTCCACAAAAACCCGGCGATATTGCGTTTCCTCCTGGGAGCCGGCTTCACTGCACTTGCAGTGTCACACCCCTCGTTCGCTACCCCTTTTCGCCAGCGAAACTACGTGCAAATAGGTATACAGCGTAAAGCTCTTTTTTCTTGTTTCTCGTCACCTTGGTCAGCCCCGGCCGCACAACCTGTAGTCCCAACACCAGCTGGAGCTCATCGTCAAAGCAGAAACGGCGCGGTAATTCTGCACGCAACTTCGAAGTTAGAAGCCTCAGACAGCGACATCACGGAGCAGGACAATCCTGAGGCGAGCCTCGTAGCTGCCTTATTTGTGAAACGAAGGAAGGAAAATACGAGGTGAAAGGCAGAGAGGTTAACCAGGTTAAGTGTCCGGTTGGCTACTCTGCACAGGGGGATGGGGTAAGGGCAGAAAATATTAGAAAACAAGAGAAGAATAAAAAGAAAAGAACAAGAAACGCATCAGTCCGCACATTCTATAGCTTTTCACTAAGACTAGCTTTCCTTAGGGTGCATCGATACCAAGCCCAGATCTACGGCGCTGCTGTCCAGACACCCTAGTTCTTTTTTTTTTTTTTTGGCTCTTTCAACCGTATTCGGTGGTCAATGGTCCTCGGTAAACGCCATGCTGGGGATCCGCCGACGTCACTTGCTCTCTGCAACCTATAGTTGCGGGGGGGGGGGGGGGGGGGGGGGGGGAGGGTTATGTTTCAGAAGGCGGTAATCGAAGGTCGGCGGCGGCGGCAACTTAGGAACGCGTTCGTCACCGTCGCTCACCTTCAACAGGCCGCTGCCATCGAGCATAAAATCATGGGGCGCATTCATCACTGAACGTCATGTCTTTATGTATGTCTTCAGATCACAGGGACTGTCAAGAAAAAATCGGACGGTTCTTCGAACGCGAAGACTCGCCACTTTTGTAAGTCCTACTTTATTAAAAAGATCTGTACATCAACTTGCGTGAGTCGTCTCTTCTGGCAACTCTTAAAACGTAAACACTGTCAGGGATAAAACAGCTCGATACAGAGAGCAAGACGAATCAACGCAAAAGCTATCTTTCTTGTATATTGCGCTATTTTATTATTGACAATGCTGCACCCAATGGACTATACTTCTACTTAGAATAGCTGTCAGATGGGCGTGTTGGTAAACTTTCATGAGAGAAAAAGTGCTGCTAAAACGGGGACTTATCAAGAACACAGGACAACGCTTTGTCCTCTGTTAATTCTTGCTAAGTCTCCGTTTTAGTAGCGCTTTTTCCATCATGCATGTACTTCTACGCTACTGAAACGTAAGCACTGTGCAAAAAAAAAAAATCGGCAGGAATTCATGGAAATACCACAGTCTGACATAGGACATACAAGTAAAACAAAAAATACAGTACCGTTTCACTTCGGGAAGGCAGGTTACGCGCAAGCGTATGGGTGCTATTCCCGTACGCTTGCACGTAACCCACGTTCCCATAGTCGGGGTTGGTCGACTCGCGCTCGGCCTGCAGCCGCTAAACAAGTGTTAGCGCTTTCGCGGTTTTCGTGATGTCGCGTGACATACAGGCGAAGTGAGCATGGCAAGAAAGATTTTTTACCAATCACAAATTGCTAATAATGGAAATGACATAAGGATGTATTGAAACAATTTTACATTGAAGCAACCCTGCGTTGCACATATAATTAATGAAGGCGATGGGCCAATAGCAAACAGCATAGGAACTAAAAGCTTTCTGACTTAGGCTCCTGTTCTTGAGCAAAAACAACCCTCACGTACGGGATCTCCATGACGTCGTACGAACGCATCGGCGCTGCGGCTCGGTCATGGCCTTTTCAAATGAAAACTTTGCCTTTCATTTCCTCCGCTAGCAACCAACCTTTTTCCAACAAATAAATGCAAATATTCTTGCAAAAGCGCTACATTTCCACCTAAGACGACATTTGCATCCCTGCATTGTGTCCTTTTAATACTCTCTTGCCAAAAGTAAACTTGCGCTACTGTCTGCCTTTGCCAGAAGTGAATGTGACGGCAGCGCCGCGGAATCTTAGAGAAGTCACTCTGCGCAGCGTGTCCATAGGCAAGTTGCAAATCGTGCCGTCATGAAGAGGGACAAGCAATACACCGGAACTGTCACGGAGATACAGCATGAAGTCATTGTGGGATCATGACGCTCCACTGTTTTGCTTTTGTCTCTTCGTGATGTCAGGCTTACAGCTTTTCTATAAACAGGCTGAAGGACATAGCTTCACAAACATACGGAGGCGCTGCCATCACGTTCACTGCGGCCAAAAAACACTCACAAACTGTACTGGCCTTAACATTCTGCCTGCAACAATAATAGCGCCGTCCGTAGCGCTACGGAACAGAATTATCATGATGAAGAGGCGAGCAGTGTGAAGACGACGACGACGACGATTAGAGGCTAGTGCGGGCTGTTGCCTCTTGGCCAAGTGCGGCGCATTTGCTTGTAAATATACTTGTATATAGCTTTTCGTGTGAGTCTTCCTACGTAACATATCTGGTGGAGATGGACGTCCCCTGTACCTAGTCACGGAACTTTGCAGTGGACGGTACGTCGAGCCTTCCGTCATGGCTCCCGGCGACGACAGCTCGACTCAGCCGGCTCCGACACCTGCTTCCACTTCGACGACCTACATCGCTCTCCCCGCTCCCCGTGATGCTGGCATATTCTCGGGTAAAGATGGGGAAGACGTCGAGGACTGGATCAGCCTGTACGAACACGTCAACCGCAATAACCGGTGGGACCCTACTATCATGCTCGCCAACGTCGTCTTTTTACCTCAGTGGCATACCTCGAGTTTGGTTTCGGAAACACGAAGATGAGCTCGCAAGTTGGGATTCGCTTAAGCAAAAGCTCCGAGACTTGTTCGGCAACCCCTACGGTCTCCAATTTCCCGCGAATAAGGCGTTATCCGGCCGTGTGCAGACGTCAACAGAGCCCTACGTCGCGAACATTCAAGACGTCTTGGCTCTATGCCGCAAAGTTAACGCACACATGACTGAGCCAGACAAGGTTTTCCACATTCTCAAAGGCATTGCCGATAACGCCTTCAACTTGCTTGTTTTCAACAACGTGGCGATGGTGAATGCAGTTATAAAAGAGTGCCGCCGCCTGGAACTCGCAAAAAGCAGACGTATCGACCAGCAGTTTGCCCGTCTACCAAACACCCCGGCGGCATCTTCCGGTGCCGACGCTCCTCGTCCCAACAACGCTGGCGAAGTTACCAGGATCGTCCGGTGAGAGATTGAGGCCGCCTTTCCGGCTGCCTTCGACTCCTCCAACGCACCTGCAGTCACGGTTTCCCTGATCCAGGCAGTTGTCCGCCAGGAGTTCGCAAACGTGGGTCTTCACACCGTCTGCTCGGCCCATCGCCCTGATACTCACCCGGCTTCTTCGATTCCGCCCGTCCCACATCTTATTACCCACCACGTTTCCGCAACCCATCTGAATGGCGCACTGCTGACGGCAAGCCCATTTGTTTTCACTGCCGTCGAATCGGGCACATTTCTCGCCACTGTCGCAGTCGCTGGAGTTCCCCGACCCGGTCTACTTATACTGCCTACTCTCGCCCAGGTGGCCCTTCTCGTCCCTATGCCGCACGCTCCGATAATGCCACCACTGATTCTCCTGCGCCGAACCGTCGCTATTCTCGTTCGCCTTCGCCCCAACGACGACAATCTCGTCCCAATCTCGTCCCGAAGCCCCGTCGCTCCTATTCGCCGACTCCCTTCGGACGCCGCTCCCAGCCGGAAAACAAGACGATGCAGCGCCTCGAGGTGACGCTGCATTGCTCCCTACGCCACCAAATCCTCTACTGACGCTGCCCACTCATCTGAACCTTCTTGACGTGCAAGTCAACGGTGTTTCCGTGTCTGCTCTTATAGACACTGGGGCGCATTTATCGGTAATGAGTGCTGACCTTCGTAACCGGCTGAAGAAAATAATCACACCCGCCACGATGCCTGTTGTCCGTGTCGCCGATGGCAGAACAGCCTCAGTAATTGGTATCTGTGCCGCTGGCGTCTCCTTCGCCGATCGCCCCACTATAGTGCTATTCACAGTCATCGCCCACAGTCCCCACGACATCATCCTCGGCTTGGACTTCCTCTCTGCGCATTCTGCTATCATCGACTGTTCCGCCAGTACTCTCCGCCTTCACCTGCCTGTTCTGGATCCCGCTGAACCACACTCCAGTCGCCTCAGTGCCGTCGACTTCGTTCGCTTGCCACCTTCTACACTAACGTACGTTGACTTAGTGTCGTCCCCACCAGTGCCCGACGGTCACTACATCGCGGCTCCCATGCAAGACGTCCTCCTTACACACGGGATCACAGTACCTCATACAGTTTTATCAATTACGGCGAATTGCGTCTGCCTGCCAGTGGTCAATTTTGGCTTGACGACACAAGTGCTGCCACGCGGCATGTCTCTGGCCCAGCTTTGCTCATTCGAGGACCACTCAGTAGCATCTATTGCAGTAGACGACAATTCAGCCGATCCTCCTCTACCATCGCAGTCGGCAACTTGTACCATCGCCGACTTACAGAAAATGATTGCGCCCGACATGCCGTCCGAGCACGCTCGTGAGCTCTACCGCGTTCTGTTTTCCTACAACGATATTTTTTACTATAACGATCGTTCCTTGGCCCAAACTACAGCTGTTAAACATCGCATTAATACCGGCGATGCCCCTCCTATTCATCGCCGCCCGTATCGAGTGTCACCGGCTGAGCGTCAAGTTATTCAAGCAGAAGTTTGCAAAATGCTTGCAAAGAACATTATTGAACCGTCGTGTAGTCCATGGGCGTCACCTGTTGTACTGGTAAAAAAATGTCGCAGTTTCGCCCGAAAGGCGAAGCATCGATTGCGATAGCAAATTAGTAGAGAGCTATTCGGAGTAGGGATAGTAGTTTTATCGGCTGCATAAACTTATACACATTGGCTTACTAACTGAATTAACAATCGTGGTGTCAGCGCGCACAAGCAAACATGAATAGATCACACTGACTGACCGCAGCCAACGGCTGTCAAAAGGCAGGCGCAGGCAAGCGCAGGTTCGCGCGGTCTATCGCTTCAACGGAAACTGAGCGGCGAATGCACAGCGCATACAAAGGTCAGAGCCGTGTGGAGATAAGAGACGGTGCGGGCGACCGGCACCGCCGGGCAAAGGAGAAGTTGTTGGCAGAGGAGAAGCTGCCCCCCCCTCCCCCCCCCCCTCTTCCCGTTTCTTGCTTTCGCGTGGGAGATTGAGTGGCAAGATACGCCTTTGGTGCCGGAGCACAGCGCCGCCCCGCCTCCCTCCCTCCCATACCCCCACAGCCTTTCGGGCGACGGTCGCGTTTGCTTTCCACCCTGTGTTCGCTCTCCGTGATAGCGCGCGGGTGAGTTCGCCCTCCGTGATAGCGCGCGTCCCCCGCGCTCTTTCGCTCGCGCATACGGCGCGCGGCGACGATTTCATCACCCTTGGAATCTATACGGAAGCTCACTGCGACGACGACGCCGACGGCTGAAATCCGGTTGAAGTGTCCATATAATTGCTATCGCAATAAAAAGAAGGATGGCTCATGGCGCTTTTGCGTGGATTATCGGCGCCAGCGTCGGAAAACACCTCAGGTGCTACCTGCCGGTCATCTCCAGCCGTTCACAGTCCCTGTGGAGGCGTTCTTTCGTGCTGGATTAGACCTCCTCGGCCCCTTTCCCACGGCATCCTCTGGGAACAAATGGGTAGCCGTGGCAACTGATTACGCCACCCAATACGCTATCACGCGGGCTCTCCTTACCAGTTGCGCCACTGACGTCGCGGACTTTCTCTTGCGTGACATTATCGTGCTTCATGGCGCCCCGCGACAGCTGCTTACTGTCCGTGTTCGCAACTCCCTGTCGAAAGTTATCGCCGACATTGTGCGTTCCTGCTCCACTGAACACAAGCTGACTACCTCATACCATCCTCAAACCAAAGGCCTGATGGAGCGGTTAAACCGTACCCTTACCAATATGCTGTCCAAGTACGTTTCCAAGGACCACCACGACTGGGACATTGCCTTTCCTTACGTCACATTTGTGTATAATTCTTCCCGGCACGACACCGACGGATTTTCTCCATTTTATCTACTGTACGGTCGCGAACCGACCTTGTCCCTTGATACGGCACTTCCTCCTGCTGCGATCTCAACAAGCGAGTATGCGCGCGACGCCATCGCATTCGCCGACCACGCACGCCAGCTTGCCCGTACTCGACTGACGGTCCTCGCAAACCACTCAGCAGCGTCAGTACAACGCCCGCCACCAGTGACGTACAGTTTTCGCGTGGTGCGCTCGTGCTCCTTTGGTCACCCTCTCGTCACGTCGGACTTTCAGAGAAGCTCCTTTCGCGATACACAGGGCCGTATACCACGTGCTGCGCCGGGTGACGCCTGTGACGTACGAAATTGAACCTGTCAGTTCGACCTCGCCGTCTACTCTGGCGTCTAGTGATGTCGTGCACGTCAGTAGGCTCAAGGCCTACTACACTGCTTCCGAGTCCGGCCTTTAATCCCTCCGGGACGGCGCTTTTGCCGCCGGGGGTAGTGCTACGGAACAGTATTTGCCATGATGAAGAGGCGAGCTGTGTGAAGACGACGACGACGATTAGAGGCTAGTGCGGGACTGTTGCCTCTTGGCCAAATGCGGAGCATTTGCTTGTAATATACTTGTATGTAGCTTTTCGTCCGCGTCTTCCTACCTAATCAATATTTAAAACACTTTGTTTACTAATAATAATTGTTTGAATGAGCTACCAGCGAGGAAGAGATGTGTCAACGTAGTCACCAGTGCACTTTTGCAGGTGCAATGCCTATTTGTCTAAACCATGAAACATCTCGCACAGCGATGGTAACGACAAAGCCACACTTCAACGCAGCCGTACTCACCGGGGTACCTTGGGCCAGGAAAGCCAGCAAGTGTATGTGAGCAGCAATCCTCAAAGGCGTCCGCGCACTGCTCGCCCTTCTGTCCACTGATGTAGCGCCGCACGATTGCAGACCTCATAGGGCAGCTCCGTCCAGCCCGGTCTCGCTTCGTGCCCAGCGAGCAGCACTCTTTCAGGAATGGGTCCAGTGCATACTTCGACACTGCGCAAACAAAGAGTTTACAGGAAAAGTGGTTGAAGTGATGAAGAGTAGTCGAACAAGGGAAGCCTCAGCCTGGAGCCGACGTTTCACCATGAGCGACTTGTCTTCGTCAGGGCAAAGACAAATCTTGTTGTCAAATAACCCAGGTGGAGACACTCACATGACCCTGAAGGAAACAATCCCCTTAAAACATTGAAAACGACAGGTCTCCTCGTCAAAGAAATCTGACAAAGACGCTCACAAAGACAAGCCCCCTTATCGAAAACCCCACACGTAGAACCTGACGAAGTCAAGCCCTTTGGTGAACGCATTGAAGAAGGCAGGCCTGCTTCTCGAAAGAGCAGGAACACCCTGAAAAAGGCAAGTCCTGTTGCCGAAAGAGCCACCCGAAGACCGTGACAAGACGTTGGTGAAGTTATGCTCCTTTTTCAAAATTTTGGAGAAGACAGGCCACCTCGTTGAAAGACCCAGATGAACACCTTCACAAACATAACTTCTCTTGTCGGAAACAACCCTATGGAGACCCTGACGAAGTTAAGCCTTTTAGTAAAAATGATGGCGAAGAGAGATCTCCTTGTCGGTAGACCCTGACGAAGATGTGACAAACGCAAGCCATGTTGCCGCACGAACACCCTGGCAACACCGTGACGAGGTCAAGCCTCTTTTTCAAAATGTTGGAAAAGACTGGTCCCATGGTCAAATGACGCCAGACAAGCATCTTCACAAAAGACTTCTCTTGCAGGAAAATCGACACGTAGACCCGGACGAGGTCAAGCCCTCTTGTCAAAATGTTCAGTAAAGCAGGTCTCCTTGTCGAAATATATTTCCAGACGACCACCCTGACAAAGGCAAGTCCTGCTGCGAAAAGACCTCATTCGAAGGTTATGACAACCCACCTTCTCCATATGCTGGAGAAGACGGGTGTCCTCGTCGAAAGACCCAAATGAACACCTTCACAAAGACAACTTGTCTTGTCGAAGGACCCACACGACGACTCAACGAAGTCAAGCCACTTTGTCAGAATGACGGCCAAGCAGAACTCCTTGTGAAAAGATCCTGATGAACACACTCACATAGTTCGTTTGTCGAAAGACACAGACCGAGACAATGTAAAGAGCCTGACGAAGACAAGTCCCCTTGTCAAAACGTTGGCTTCTACCTGAAGCTTCCCTTCTCCGCATGCAATGATTAATTTGAACTCTGCTTCTGACGCAACGGGTGCCTTAAGAAAGCTGACGAACTGTTGGTGAGTCCTTCTGAAAATGAAACATCCCGTCCTATATTTCACTTCATATATACTGCTAATACTCCTTGTGTGTTATATTGTGCATTTCCGTCATTTTTTTAACTACCTTGTAGCGCCCACCGACGCCGCAAGGCGGGGACGCTAAGATCGGCGCTCTCAGCCGGCGCCTTGGTGGCGGATGCGAAAGACGAGGGAAATAGATGGACAGCACGTGCTCGATGCGCGAGGATGGCATGGGCAGTTATGTTCAAGAAGCCTGCTACGCTGGTCCTATCATTCTGGTGCTCCGCTGCGACCTTCAGTTCTCGACAGTGGTGACCCGGACGTGATTCGAGCACGCAGCCTTCCGATCTGAACATTCTGAACACACACTCAGACAAGCTCATAAGCTATTACGTGCAATATTCATCCCTGAGATGGAGTCCAGCATAGTGAATTGTACGGAGGTGGTTTATTCGTGTTCTATCCGTCAGGTTTTGAGAATATTTACAGTGTAATGAAGAAGACGAGCACAAGGACAAGACCTGCCAGATCGCCTGTTCAATGCCTGCAGTGCAACCAGTGGGCCAGCCGGATCACCAGTGCTTAGCGCGAGTGTTAGCCGTTCGGGCAACCAGCTGTTCCTGCTCTGCGTCACCTGCCTTTCGGTTTTGAACAGGCGCTACCATCTGAATTGTTCAGTACAACCCTTTACAACAGCAATTTTACGTGGACTGTTGCGGCGGCACAGGCTACGAAACGTATCGTGAAGTGTGTTTCGAATACCCCGTGTTCACGTGAAATTCTAGGATGCAGCATCAACAACGCAACCCACCACGATATGTCGCGTCCTCCTTGTTGCGTTTAGACCAGTAAAAACACATTTTGCCAAAAGAAAGATGAGGAGGCAGTTACTTTGACGACATGGAGCTGCCTTCGCTAGCATCTGACTGCAGTCCGCTGCCGAACACCTGGACTGACAAGTACACTCACCGGAAGGTTAAGAATCAAGACCACCTTTCTCCGCCGGACAAGAAATCATATCCCTTAAGCCTTTAATAAAGTTTACTGCTACTACTAGCACCAAAAGCGAGTTTCTCAAGTACGTAACATGCCAATTGGCAATAACAGCCGTCACGAAAAGCGATTAGCTTGCTGAACTGGCATCGGGTCTAGGGACAGACAGACATACAATGAACTTTTATTGAGGTCCTGAGGGACTAGCCGGCGGAGACCCGTTAGAAAATATTTTATAATTGTGCACTTGCTAACCGGTCAGTGATTAAGTTAACGTATATTTTCAATAGGGGGAGCCCTAATGCTTGATAACGGAGTAAATTATTCGCTAATAAAGCAGCCGCACCTGCAGAAAGAGTAGTACTCAGAACTTCTCCTGCAGGTGTAACTAACTGCTCGTTTCATAGTTAACCATAATTTTGCGTAGTTTGAAGGACAAATTCAAGAAGTTCATAATTACCCCGGTCAATAAGCAACAATTTCAGCCAGAAAAAATTCCATGATTATACTGTAAGATACTGTAACTAACACTTCGCAAAGCAACTGATTATCCGCGCGACCCCTATTATTTCTTAACACTTATTTTTCTTTTCCGCTTAAAGAACAAAATTCAATGGTGTGTCTGTCCATTCTGCCATTATAACCACGAATTTTGAACAGGACACAAGCAATGAAACATTCTTTCGCGGACCTGGCTTAGATGATTTCATCAACCTTGAACTTCGTCTTTCGACTCTTTTTATAAAAATGAATTCAGGCAGTCTATAGAAAGACTTCTCCACAGGTCGTTTACAGAAATTGTGTGCATATTTGTCGGCAAAAAGTGCACGGTCCTTGTGCGTCCTCAGCTATCAACAATCTACAGATTTCAGAGAAAACATCAGTAAACATTACATAAACTTCCCAATAACTATTACTTTTCTTTTTGTGTGTGAGGAACGATTACGAATGTGTTAACTTACATGACTTACTCGTAGTCTGATCCACTTGCCCAAGACTCCTACGATGGCGGGACGGGCGTTGGCAACTGGTTTCTGAAAGTGTGAAATACCAGTAAAAAAATAGAACATTCGCTAATTCGTTTTCATTACACCGCGCACTATCCTTTCAATATATTTTCACGCTCGGTTTGCTATTCGTGGGAGCCAAATTCAGCTAAAGATATATACGTCGGCTTGCACGCTGCTCCAGAACGGCTTTCATCGGCGGAGCCGGTGGACGCTGCACGCATATATACATTACGCGTCCACTGTCATGCGAAGAGCGACACATAATGAAGCCATTCTCAGAAGTCTTTAAGTGCGAGTACAGGTGCATTGCATTTGATTTTTTGTTCCGGAGCCGCTTCCACGCTCTCCACACGAGGGAAACCAGAGCGCGGCACAGGTCACCCACCTAACGCCCCTTGAACAGAACGACGTAAAACAATCCCCCCCAATACTACATGTGTCAAAGACACGGAACCAAAGTGCATGGGCCAATTCTGAGTCAGTGCAATACCGCACTTACTCATGGCCATTTTCGTTGATTGAAATAGAGAGTTTTAGTGTGCCCGGTATTGCGGTGTACGCAGTGCCATTTGCTGATCACCGGGGTAGCGGAAGCGTAAACGCGAGTGGCCGGGTTGGTGGCGCCACCTGGTGGCGTAGATCTCAACCAGGCAAACATAAAGCTATTATTGTAGTGACAAAGTGTGTCTTACATTGCTGTCGGTGTATAATTTTGGCAGTAGCGAGATTTTTTCGACATGTAGCCGTTTAAATTGTGTTTTTGGTTGTTCGATGAGACCACTCATGAAATACAAGAACGTGTCTATAAGGCACTGTGGTAGACGAAGCGTCCCAAGATAGCGCTACCAGCATCCGGTTGAACCCGGTATCACGCAAACATAATTGAGTATACCGGAATACCAGACACACTTTAAAAAATCCACGCATCTCCACGAAGTGAATCATGGCGAGTGGGCGAGGCACTGGGGATCTTTCTTACCGTAAATCACCCGTGACAATGCCCACTCACGCATGTAAATGAGTGACAACGCATGTGTACAGTATATACAATGTTTCATTTGGCATAACTCGTATGTCGTGTTGAGTTTCGGATTCCGTTTTCCCTTCATTATCTCTGCTTTGTGGTCCGTGAAATGAAGAGCCAATGGTTCGTCGATCGGATCTAGCCTGAAGTTGGCAAAGACAAGGTCTGTGCACGTTCCCCTGGTGGTTGTTGGTCGTTTGTAGTCATACCTAATGCATCGTAAAGCGTATCGAGACGTCATATACTGCACAATCCAGTCGCTGTCCGTGATGACTACGTTGAAGTCAATGACAAGTACGAAGGGGCTGTTCTTTGTTTCGTATTTGCACATGGCTGGATCGATGTACTTTTCTACGTTGCCTCGGGTGAGATTCGGGGCCAAGTTCACTGTCATGACGACGGTTCCGTCGGATAGTTTTATTGCAGCGTGTTCGCCGTTGTGAGATTGGCTCGTTATTGGTAGGTCGAGATCCACCGCGGTCTCTGGCAATTTCACGTACATCCCAACACCGCCCACCGAACGCTCTGCTTCTTCTGTGCAGACGACGGGGAAGAATCCATTGATGTGCGGTCTCGTGTTCCACGTTTCGGTAAAGCAAAGGACGTCTGCTTTCGTTAGTATGGGATCTCGAAATGAGGCACTTTTTTTGGCGCGGCTGTGCACCGCCTCAGGGATCGGCTCATGCAAGAGCACAGACAACGTGAACAGACGGACAAGCCTCGAACCTAAGGTGCTTTACCCCTAAAATCTCTATTGTATTGTGGTGCAATTTGTGTGCATGGATCGGTTCGTGATGTACATGTCCTTGAACTGTTTGCTGTTTTCATCTATGCGCATTTAGCACTGACCCATCTTTCTCTCCTTTTTGCGTTAAGTATAGTAAAACATCACGATCCTCCAATGAAGTCAACTATATTGGCTCCGCCAATGATATTGAAAAAATTTACCGACCTAATGAAAATCTTAGTAGACATACGAGTACACCATGATGAGAGCAAACTTTTATGAAGGCAAACCTTTATGAGCGCAAACCTTTATGAGCGCAAACCTTTATGAGGGCAAACCTTTACGAGGGCAAACTTTTACGAGGGCAAACTTTTACGAGGGCAAACTTTTACGAGGGCAAACCTTTATGAGGGCAAACCTTTATGAGGGCAAACCTTTATGAGGGCAAACCTTTATGAGGGCAAACCTTTACAATATGCGCGATAAGTTCCAAATGAAATCCTGCATTCATGCTAGAGCATTCGATGAATTTGTTCAAGGTATGCAGCAGTTTCTGCGAGAAAAAAAATAAGGAAGCCCTCGAAGGCTATTTTGAAGGCTTCCTGTACAACCTCTGAGCGGATCGAGAGATCCGGTGCAGGCCAGAGTTTCAGAAACTAAGTTCCTTTTGAATGCAATAAGGTTCATACCATTTGCGTGAACAACGTCCGGCGACTGGTTGCTGACGATAACAACGCCGAAGTTGGACAATACATCCGCGGTCGTGCGACCGCCACCAGGTCCACAGCCCATGTCGTGGGACTTCAACTTCGCAAATAGCTGTCAGGGGAAGAAAGAGGTACTCACCTAAAGTTTAAAAAGTACTCACCTAAAGTACTCACCTAAAGTTTTAAAAACCACAAAACATGAACTGTCGGGTTTAAGATCCCACCATTGCACAATGGGTTGCGACGAATGCCGTAGTTGAAGTCAACGGATTAATTTGGCCACTTAGGTTCCTGTAATGGGCCTATATAGCGCTATGCAGGAGCGTCCTTTCATTTGGCCCTCGTTGAAGTCTGGCCACCGTGGGCGGGAATCGAACCCGGACCTCGCGCTTAGGAGTATGTCACCATGGCCACTCAGCCACCGCGACGGGTAAGTAAAATTATCGCCCCGGAAGCAGAAAGAGGGCTCTGTAAGAATGACTCCCTTGGACAAACATGAAAGGAAGTTAATGAGTGTGGACCAAACGACGAAGCAGCAGATGACTGTCGCTACTATAAACGGACGCTAAAGAGAAACACAAAATCAATTTCGAGTGATTATTCAGCCTTCCTAAATTCTATTTTTGGAGATTTCACGGGAATATGTTGATTATGAGATGAAAATATTAAGGTCAATGTTTTTTTTTTAATTGATGCCGGAACCAAGCGCCTGTACGTCAGTGGGACGTTAAAAATTTCAGGGGTTTTTTTTTTTCTTTTCCTTCGTACTTGGCTCATGGTGGCTCAGCAAAAGTTCTCGAAACTTGCTAAGTTCAATCAATCTTTGGCTCCTTTAGAACACAGTATACGCCATGTTAACCTATCAAAACTAACTAGGCCCAATCAGACACCTTCAAAATTCATGGCATGTCCGTGCAGGTAATGAAAGAAGGCGGCTTCGCCACCCTTCTGCCGTCTTGGTACGGTTTCTGGCTTTCCAAGGCTCAACTCGTAGTACGAGTGGCTTTTTTCTTGGTGTTCCAGAAGTTTCAATTACCAATACAGTCGAATCCGGATATATCTAATCTGAAGGGGGTCACAAAAAAGTTCGATATATCATCATCAGCAGCAGCAGCCTATTTTTATGCCCACTGCAGGACGAAGGCCTCTCCCTCCGATCTCCAGTTACCCCTGTCTTGCGCTATCTGATTCCAATTTCCACCTGTACATTTTCTAATTTCATCACTCTACCTAGTTTTCTGCCGTGCTCGACTGCGCTTCCCTTCTCTTGGCACCCAATCTGCAAATCTAATAGTCCATCGGTTATCTACCCTACGCATTACATGGCCTGCCCAGCTCCGCTTTTTTCTCTTAATGACAATTAGAATATCGGGTATCCATGTTTGCTCTTTGACCCACACCGCTCTCTTCCTGTCTCTTAACGTTAGGCCTAACATATTTCGTTCCATTGTTCTTTGCGCTGTCCTTAACTTGCTCTCGAGCTTCTTTGTTAACCTACAAGTTTCTGCCCCATATGTTAGCAACGGTAGAATGCAACGATTGTACACTTTTCTTTTCAATGATACAGGTAAGCTCCCTGTCAGGATTTGGCAATACCTGCCTATGCACTCCAATCCAATTTTATTGTTCTGTAAATTTCCTTCTCATGATCAGGGTCCCGTGAGTAATTTACCTAGATAAACGTGCTGCTATATAGGTAATTCAATATATATAAAAGGAAAATTTTATGCAGAAATTTTCAAGGGTATTTTACAGCTGTTCCATATACACAATAATTCGTTATAAGTCGGTTCGATATACCCGGGTTCTACTCTAATGCTAAATACTTTTTACATTTAGTGCCTTTTTAAAAACTGGAAAGACTTCAGTAGAAATAAGATAGCCAATTACAGAAGATTATAGTCGTCAAAAGGAATCTCATAAATCCTCAACATTATCGACAAATATTTCAGGGAAACTACCATATATGAATTTGAGTATTGAACATTATTTATAAAGGTCATGTGCAGTCTATTTGACAATAAAACGCCTATTTACACTATTTGATTCATCTAATGCTGGTACCATCTGCATGCAACGTCCAATGAGAAGCTGAGAAACAAAGAGGTGATCCTGCCTGGTGCACCGCGACAATAATTACACCTACGGCATATCCCCAGATGCGCATAGTGCTAAGTCGAAAGGCCTAAGTGATATACTAAAGCACCGCACATCATTTAAAATTATGACAAATGCGCTTAAAATAACAAAATAACAAATTCCTTCATCTGAATAGAGACTACATATTCATAGGCTACCTGAGACGACACATGCTTAGCCGACGGCTGGTAACTATTGTGCATAAGTGAACTCTTCCATGCGTTTCTTTAGTAAGTGAATCGTCTGTGCAGTAGCCGCGGTTCTGCTGCAGTGTTATCAGGGTCTCCATTTGCTACTGCTTTTCTCCTTGTAGATTGCAAGCACTTGTTTTTGTCGCCTACAGTAGTCGAACAGAATGAATATCGGACATCGAATAGTATTTTTTTAACTGAATACAAATATAATCGCAAACACCTAGTTCAATTCATGTTAGAAACTTGCAAATATTCGCACGTCTCTAAAAATAGAGAATCTGCAAGCATAAAATTAGTTGTGTTGACGCAGGGGAGGTGTAAGTGGAGATCCCTGGCAGAGGTTTTCCTTTTGGAGGGGGCTTGCAAAATGCAAACTCACAGTTTTTATATTTAAAAAAATGAAACAGCTTGAAGTTAGATGTCCCGATACCTTATCAGAGGTAAGTAGACCGTCCTTGTCAGTCAGCGTGTATACTTGCTTGTCGACGCCCAAGATGCCCACACGCGTACCGGAACTACCCAAAATCTTCACGGAACCGTTACTCCCGGGTCGGTCGCTCTTGAAGTCCGGCTGGACTGTTATCTGCGTATGCGCAAGGAAACAGCGTTATCAATAAGAATCAATAAAAAAGGTTAATAGCAATCATTGAACTAACTTGCATGACACTTACTGCATTAAAAAGGCAATGCTACACTTGTTACTATAGTTGTGGAACGTGTCTGTATTAAATGGGCATCTTTTGGCTAATCTCCTTCAATTTGGTTAATGCGCCTCGTATAGGCGGAGTTAAGGGCCATCAAATGCTTCCCCTGCCGCTCCGTCACAGCTTTCCTTTCCGTATCGCCATTCACACCCTGCTGGAAGCTGCGCCGCTGTGCCAACTTGCAGTGATTTCAACCACACGCTCTGCTCATCATTGCGCTGAGCTTTGATTTCAACATGTCCTCCGAGAAGTCTTCGTCGTATACCGCCAGATCTCGGAGGCCAAAGGACCTGAGCAGTGGTGGCCGCTTCGCCATTTATTGGCAGCACCATCTCATCAATATCATCAAAAGTTCTTTCTTGGTTTTTGGCACCCCGGGAGGCATTGCGTAATCTGCATGTGTACGTAAATATTACGAACAGCCATCGCGCTTATGAATGCGTGACACTAAACACGAGAAAGCAGAATGGCTTTTAGGGATGTTGAAGAAACTCGCAGGCGTCTTATGAGCGGCCACTGTTTTGCGTGTTGGTGACTGCATTCCCTAGCGATTACGCACGAAAACAAGGGAGAACTCCTAGTGGTTCGGCAATAACATGACACGTGAGGGCCCACGTATGGAAGATGAAGTGACAAAGTGCGCTCACGGCGGCCGTGTGCGAGCAGGCTTCCTCAACATCGATGACGATGGAGTCTACGAGCAGGTGGTGTCCCTCGTGGAACGAGAACGTGAGCACGCGCACAGCCGGGGACATGTCCGACGTCACTGAGAAGCGCTCAAAACGATAGAACGAAGTAGAGTGATCTGCTTGCCGTAGCACGCCCGTACGTTTCACCTGGCCGTTGTGTGTGACCTGCAAAAAAAAAAAAAAAGCAGACGGCATGTCATACCCCCGTTCATCAAAAACTCATCTGCACCCAGCTTCGCCCGCACCTTTTATAGCGAAAGCATTGTGTGTCCCAAGAGGCAGTAAAGCCGGCATTGTCCGCAACGAGTGGTACAAAAATTGATGTGACGTCATCGGCGTCTTGTATGACGTCAGTAATGTAAATTAGCAGTAATTATGGGTAATTCCTTTGATTTAGGCGAAAAAAAATAAATAAGGTGAATTACAGTGAAGTAAAGTTAGTTAAAGTTAAAACAAGTTAGAGTAAGGTGATCTAAGGTGGAGTAGAGTGAATTAAGGTGATAAAAAGTGAATGAAGGTGAATTAAGGTGGAATGATGTGTGTTAGGGTTGGTACAAATGAGAGCAAGGTAGATTAAGGTGGATTAAAGCGGATTAAGGTTGATACAAATAAGAGCAAGGTGGATTAAAGTAGATTATTAATTTAAGGTGACCACTTAAAGAAGCCATCACGCTTTCACATTCAAATCACGTAAGGATAGTTGACGGACGGTCAATTTTTCAAAAGCAACTGTGGTCCTTCTTATTTTATTGCGATAGCAATTATATGGACACTTCAACCGGATTACTGCCGTCGTCGTCGCCGTCGTTGTCGCCGTCGCCGTCACCGTCGCCGTCACCGTCGCCGTGAGGTTTCCTATAGATAAAATCTTCGCCGCGAGCCGTACGCCCGAGCGGAAGCGTGCGGGGACGCGCGCTATCACGGAAAGCAAACGCACTCAATCACCCAAGCGCAAGCAAGGAAGCGGGAAGCCAGCGCCGGAGGGAGCGCGGGGGGGGGGGGGGGGGGGGGGGGGAACTTCCACTCTGCCAACAACCGCGCTCGTCGCTCGCTCACCCGCACAGTCTCTTATCTCCACACGGCTCTGACCTTTATGCGCCGTGCATTCGCCGCTCAGTTTCCGTTGAAGCGATAGGCCGCACGTACCTTCGCCTGCTGCGCGGCTTATGCGCTCGCTGCCAGCGTTTTGACAGTCGTTGGCTGCAGTCATTCAGTGTGATTCATTCATGTTTGTTTGTGCGCGCTCACACCACGCTTGTTCATTCAGTTAGTAATAGTCGGGCCACATTTTCCAACGCACGCTACACATGCAATGCTGCCCAGATCGGCAGTGCAGCACTACAGGTGTGTCCCTTCGCACGCGCTGCCCACGGTAAGCGCTTCTCATCAACACCACCGTTTCACACGCGCCTTCTCGTGGTCATCGAGTCTCTCTTCATGTCGGTCTACTTACGCCGCAGCACACGTGCTTACTTAATCAGCTCATGTTTACTACAATTCATATTGCTACCAAAGCCGCTCACGTTACTTCGTATGACATTGCTGTGTTGCTAACGCATTCATTGCTTCGCCCTTAGGGCGAAACTGTGACATTTTCATGACAGCAAAGTTGTAGTGTATTTCTCCGCACCTAATGTTATGCGCAAGATACTTCAGCTTCTATAGAAACAAATAATCAATTTTAAAGAAACCAGAAATGCACCACCTTGAAACTGAAATTGGCCCAGATAGCCTGGAGAAGTCCTTCTGAGAATTTCTTTTCGGGACGACCGTAGTGACGATGGAAAAGGCGCGCACCGGAAACAGGACCGAGCGGTAATCTCCACATTGCCGGGCAATGTGTTCGACTAAGACAAATTCAAAAGTGACGCGTGCCGGAAAAGTCATCTCACTTGTGATATTTGACTGGAGTAGCCTTTGCGCAATAAAACTCCATTAATAATAATAATAATAATAATAATAATAATAATAATAATAATAATAATAATAATAATAATAATAATATAACCTATCTTAGGCAAAAAAACACAAACAGAAATTATAGATTACGTCATGAAACTTCTTGCTGCTGCAGCAAACTTCATGCTAGAATATATGTGGAGCCGCCAATGAGAATTCTACACACTTTTTTTTTATACCCTGTAATGCCCAGTGTATGCTACGCTGAGTTTGTTATCTCAAAATTTCGATTTAGACACGGGAAAGTTTACGCATAGCCTGTATTAGCATTTTTGTTAGGCTGGGGCGAGTTTCCTGCGGCGGGCTGTTCAGAAAACAGATGATTAATTACGCAAATAATATTAGTATTAGAATACTCTAACTACAATAATATTTCATTGTTTTTGGAAAAATGACTCTTCAAGGCTAGAAGTAAAGGCGAGCAAGTTTATATAATTTTCTTCGTTGGAAAGTGTTTGCGCATTACAGGGTTAAAAGTAACTTCACAATATGTCGCTTGACTGCTCCCTATCTGACGTCATGAGAGGCAAGCACAGTGTGGCCAGTAGAAATAATCGGTTTCACGACGCGTGTCGAAAGTTGCGGGTGCAAACTGCGAGGAGTATCAGATGTGAAAACTGTGCCACCTTTAGCGGCGGTTTTCCGTGCACGCGACCTCATTGACTCAAACAAGCTCTTCCTTCTGACAATTCCATTCCTTTATGTCATTGAAGCCACTATTCTAGAGGGAGAATTTGAATTGAGCTCGACATGCACTGCGCAGTGCAGACAAACGGTACGCAAAATACATGTCCACATTGCATGTCTCCGAAGATAACAAAATGGGTGCCAAGAGATCGAAGACAACCGCTGATTAGGTGGTGTGAACACGTCAAGGATTTTGCCGGCATAGGCTAGAGTCAGTTGACTCGCAAGACAAAGAAAATCGCTGGCATGATCACATGGCTGACGATGAGGATGACATCACTGAAGCCGCTGTATTTAGCCGTAATGCCCTACGTTTGCTGCAAAACAAACATCGCCTTTTCTGAAATGGAATGCAGACGTGCCCACGTTACCTGGTGAGAATGCAAGGTTTCAAGCAGTCTAGTGGTTTGGGCTACAGTTGGCACACATTTCGGCTAAATATACGGGCTCGGAGTAAAACAGCCCAGCAAGTAAAGGACCGCATAAATGTGCAAATGTGCTTCGTATGAGCTGTGCTTTCGACGTTTAGTTGGCGTTGAAGCGACAAGATAGACAGCGCGAAGGTTCATTTGCCCGCTGCGCTGCAGGCGCGCTTTCTCACTCCGACGTTTTCAGAGCGAGTTTCCGCTGGTCATCGAGCGAGATGTGTTCATGTTTATCTGTGCGCGCGTGACACTGTGCTTGTCTATTTAGTTAGTAAGCGAATGTTTACAACTATTACGGCCCATTAAACTACTATCCTTGCTTCGTCTAGCTCTACTAATTTGCTATTGCAATCGATGCTTCTCCTTTTCGGCGAAACTATGACTTTATTAACAAAATACCCCTTATAACGAAGTACAGTAAGATTCTGTCGCGGCGACTTTACTGTAATGAATATTTACTGTATAGGGCCCAAGCAGAATATAGGGAACCCGGATTTCGAAAATTACTCTCTGTCGAACACATTAAACTTACTGACCGATACTCATGCAAAAGAACTCCCTCATAACGACATAGACGTTGGCTATATCACACTTGGGTCTTCGCTGCCAGCCCGAGAAAGTCATTTGCATACCGTAAATGCACAATCAAGGAGAGTTAATTTTCGTTGGTGGAAGTACTCTCTGCAGTGAATGTGCCGAGCCAGTATACTGTGATGATATTAAGGGAAGTGGACAAGGCAGGTCTTCATAATCTCGCGCATCGAGAAGGCCACTATTATTAACGCTGAGGAACAGCTCAAGGTACACGCACAGTTACTGCCTACTACGCGTAGTTTTGTTTTTAATAAATGGATTCCTTGCTTGCACTTTTTCTACACCGAGGAGAACATATCTGTGTATCACGAACGCGTTACAAGATTTCGTTATAGGCGAGTTTGAGAGCATCAAATTACTTGATATGACGAATGATTGTGAATAAGCCCGTTCCTTATAACAGTGTTAGACTCTATCAACATTTTCTTTTCAGTCATGACTCACAAGGTAATAGGCAGGTGATGATGTTGGCGGATAGATCCCGACACGCAATAAAATGTCGCCTCCAACCTGCAAGCAGAAAACAAAAAGGGTTAAGATGGATTCGTGACTCATATGATATGGGTTGACACATGTCGAGACACCTTAACACGACAAAAGCGGTTAAAGTAGCTACAGGCTTAATGCGAGCAAAGGCTAGGCTATACCAAAGACCAAAGGCATAAAAGCTTGTATTGTATGCAGTGGGCCAGTAGGTGACATGTCACGACCGAGGATCGCTCATATTAAGCGAGGGGTGACGTTGTACGCAGAGAGCGAGTTCGAAGGTGAGAGCATAAACTGAGCTTCAGGAAATGCAATTAAGTTTGAAAGGTCGGTGCAGTCAATTCACGCGCTAGCGATGGCCACCGCCCCGCCCCCACTTCGCTTTTCAGAAAAGCCAGCACAAGAATGATTGCCGGTATATGGATTTGATTCCACTCCGTCCTTATGGTTTAGAACGACCGCCTGCATTCAAATCCATAAGGCTCCCTTTTCAGGACAATCTTTTTTGTATGAAGCTAACAGGTCTTACTTCACATGTGATTTACCCTCTTTGGTTATATTTGTTTACACTATAAAAAAGACTAACTAGGCGTGTTGACTGTTACTTGCCATACACAAGGCTATTCTTAGTCACAGGTATATTGGAAAATGACGTAATTTACCTAAGCGCTGAAATTTAATGTCATAAACGGAATTTGTTGAAAACGAGAAAAACTAACCGCTCCAAAGAAACGTCATGAGCTTAGCACAAAACGAAGCTGTAATATATGAAAGAGTACAAGAAGTTTCAGTGTCTGCTACTCAAAAAGAAGAGAGGAAACATGGCTAAAAACATGACGGCCATGAGATTCTTCCAGCGCCTGCAGTTGCGTCCTGCGCTACCGCTACGCGAAAGCGTAGCCTTCGAGATTAGTTTCGTTACTCTGAGGGAGCCGTCGCTGGGTGTTGCATTGTGTAGCAAAGTCCATGTACCACCCGTGATTCTACAGTAGCCGAAAGACTACAACATCATCTTCCTCTTTGGTGACCTTAGGCCGACACTTTAATGTGCGAAACGGCCTCTGAGATTATTGTCTCCAAACACGGCCTCCGCCGTAGGGCAGGGCGCTCACTACGCGCAGCCGATCTCGAAGGCCCAGCTGAAAAGTGACGATGATGAAGCCTACGACGTAATCAGGAAAATAAAAGAAGGTCGACAGAGTAAAAGTGAGCCCGACATCTTGGGCAACTGCTTCTGAAACTATCTTCCCCAGCTGCTCTGTAAACAATCAGCGCCAATTGCCCCTTTAAGTCCCTCATTATTTTTCGCAAAATACGTACCACTAGCCACCCAGAGCTGAGAAGTTGAATGTAACGTATCTTAAAACGTGCTTGGTGTGAAAAACGGAGGAGATAAAATTGAAACGAAATAGAAATGTCTTGAGCTCGGAATAATAATGATGATATAAGTTTATTATCTAGTTAATCATTATTATTTCGTATTGTTTTTATATATTATTACACAAACAATATTCGCCCAAATAACATTGGAGAAAACTGCAAAATGTGAGTTTTGCGTCTGCTTGCTGTCGCAGTAAATGGTTCAAATGAACTCTGGGAATCATCGCAGTTTGGTCTTGTTTAGATTATCTTTTTATTTTGCCGACTTTTTAATATATCTGATCAAAACATCCCAGGCTCTCAAGAAATGTCTCGTTCTAAAAGTTTGTAGAAGCGAACTTTCTTCCTTGAAACAACAAAACAAGCACTGCTCAAAAAAGGAGACAAAGAGAAAACAACACGCACGAACGGCACACACTCAGCGCAATGTGTGTCCTATCTTTTTCTGTCCCCGTCTGTTCTGCGATGAATGGCCAACATGCCCTAGCCTCTACTGTTGAAGCAACAAATTTCCCCAAAAGATAAGTTAAATGGTGGCCAAGCAGAATAATGTTCTTTTTCTTTAATTAGGAGGACTAGCGAGAAGGCATATGCAGCAAGAAAAAATAATTAAAGGAAAAGCAAATACAGAAAGCAGTCCTCTGTGACGTGGGTGGTGAAATAAACGCAGATTTCGATGTTTTCGGCATTTAACCAACAGCTTACAGGATCTCTGCGTTTCTGGTGTACGATAATGTAGATATCAGAGTTAGTTGGCGCCGGCTTAAAGTATCACCTTCAGATGACGTACCTTTACGGGTCTACCTGCGTCCGCCGACTCCAGGAATATGACTGCATTGACCTGAGACGTGAAGGCTTCCATGTAAATCTGTCCAGTGGCTTGTTGATGGGGATCGCTCGGTAGCAAGGTCCGAACCTGCGAACATATGGCAGCGTTAATATAGAGCCCATATGTGTAATGACTGATAACTTGTATTACAGTAAATGTAGCCCCATGAGGGCATGAAAAAGTGTGAGCGGAGGGAACGAGGTAGAAAAGAAGGACGTTTTGCCTCGTATGAGGCTCGCCTTGAAGCCTATTATATAAGCCTCGTTTCTTTCGCGTCGTAACCGTTTTTAATCGATCGTGATTGATTGATGGATTCTATTGCCACAAAGTCCTAATAAACTTTGCCTTTCTGATGACATACTTATAGCTAGCGCAAATTATATCCGTTACCTATTGCTCGCGTAGAATGCAAAAAAAATGTAAATGTCCTAATCATTCCTCGCATAGATAATATCATTGCTAAGCATTCTTCGCCTCTTGCCAGGAATTTCGTGTAATGTTATGTAGCTATATGGTCATGGCAAATAAGTAACAGCACACCGAAAACGAAGACGAAAGACGGCGTGGACACAACGCAAGCGCTGACTTTTAACTGGAAAATTTATCGAATAAACGAGTTAATATATCCTTTAACTGCGCGTGCGCCTGCAAGGCAGTGAACAATTCATGACACACATTCGTGGTTAGGTCAGGTGACACTGAAAATAATAAATTAACAGCAATTTAGCTAAAGCAACTTGCTGCGCTGCACAAGTACAGCGCTGATTGAAACGCGATAATCGGCGCGCATGGATGCGGGTGGCCGGCGTTTTTTGCGCCACCGGTGTGCGCTGGATCATAGCTGGTTACTCGACAGGCTGAGGTATAGCGAAGGAATTGCGCCGGATATAAGGCATCCTTTGGAAAGTCTGGTAGTCTGGTAGTAGTTTCTGGTAGTATGAAAATGGGGACGTGCGAAGGTTGTGGGAACCGCCTTATGCAGCTGCTGTTCTTGGTGTACGGAGTTGCTCGGACAACACTGCAATATTTTTTTTACGCCGTGCTTACGCCACGGTGCAAAATATTTCTTACCATTGCCACAATACGGTTGTGTTGACCCTCTGTGAGCACATTGAATGCAATCCGTCCTCTGGAGTCCGTGGCAGTCACGTCAGGGTCAACGGGAACGTTCAACCCCTGGTCGCTCTCGGCTGTTATGGCGCAAGGAACCAGGGCAGCTGGCCGGCCATTGGCGTGCTTGATATCCGCCTGCGATAAGCGGCGAGGCAGCGAAGATAAAGTTTCTCGGCGCACCATTCCAACCCGGCCATAACCGCAGAGCGTCCTACAGAAACGGTTAGAGAGAACTGCCAGCGTTCATCTATCATGGCAATGATCAGCAGTAGCATGGATTTGTCGATTCTACGTTCTTGGGGCTTCAGACGTTGTTATGACGCAGTTTATCACCATTTATGTTCCTGGATAAATGGTTATTTTCAAAGCCAATGAAGATTATTTGTGCGCAGTTGCACTGTCGTTGAGAATTATTGCGTATATAACGACATATTTTGTTGGAAATGGATCATTCTTTAAAGTCAGAAAGCCGTTCATAGTCATAATAACGAAATCGAAGGCATATTTATATACACCCTTGACTCACATATACGGGGTGATCATTCTTAGTTTTATAAAACTTTTTTTTTAAACTCCCCTGTCACAGATAGCACACTTCTAAACTTTGAGCTGGTCTACTCGAAGAGGCGGACGTTACTTGCGCGAGAAATCCAAATGCATAATCGACTAATTCACAAAATTTTGCTAATTAAATTTCTAAGGCTGCGTATGGCGCGGCTGAGAGCGGCCAGGCGGGCCATATATCTTGAAAGCGATCTGCAATGAGTACAGTCTAGGGGCGCCGAAGGCTGATAGCTTCGTGTGCGCTGTGTTCTCGCTGCTTAGTTCGCGTTAAAGCGAGAAGGTCAATTCCCTCGCTGCTGCTACCACGCTTCCTCACTCCAGCGTTTCGATAGCGATTGTATGCTGTCATCCAGTGAGATGTGTTCATGTTCGCCTGTACGCGCGTGAAACGATGCTTGTTATTTCAGTTAGTAAGCGAACATTTACAAGCTTATTCGGCCGATAAAACCACTATACTTGCTTCGTATAGCTGTCGAATAATTTGCTACCACAATCGATGCTTCGCGTTGCGGGGGAAACTGCGATTTTTTTTTTTTTTTGGGGGGGGGGGGGGGGGGGGTCATGTGATTTAACCTCAAAAGCTGCTCACTGAATTGTGAGGGACGCTGTAGTGAAGGACCCTGGATTAACCCTGTGATGTCCCACTGATCATTTATGCTAGGCCAAGTTTGATACCACAAGATTTTGATTTATGCACGGGAAAATTGACGCATAGTCTAGAGTAGCGTTTTTATTGCTCTGGAGCGAGGTTTCAGTTGGGTAGTTTAGTAAACCAATTAATAAATAATTACTATATTAATTACGATCTCGTTGTTCTTGCACAAATGCGCTCTGCGTGACAAGAAACAAGGGTGAACGAATGCTAATTTTTACCGATGTGGAACTGTATGTGGAAATGATAGGGTCAATTTTGACCTTCTAGGATTCATAAGCGGATTCCCACAGCAATGCATACATGAGCTGTATTTCATTGCGTATCCCACTGAATGTGGCCGCAGTGGTAGGAACTCAAACCCGCGACCACGTGCTCAGATACAAAATGCCATAGCTGGTGAACTTGTGCTCAGAAAAAAATAGAAGACACTCTTATCAACAACGACAGCAGGCAGCACAGACATGGGTCATCTAATCGAAACTGAATGGTCAAGTCCATTCGCTGTATTAAAGCGTGGCTTTCTATGGCTCACTGATTCGTCCGTGACCGCCAAAAACGCACTGCAGGAAAGCCAGCTTACACAATGAAACTATCTGCGCACACAATAGAACAATCTGCGCATCTACGCACACAATTACAGAACACTACAATTTACAATCGCAGTTGTACCGATAAGAACAATGGGAACTGCAACGCCACGCTATCCAGACGAACTGTATATATCTGCATTGCATTACGCGCGCCACGCAATGCATTACCAGCCGTTACCACGGGTAGGCCACGAGTGCTGCGCACGGCAGAAGAAGAGGCTGCCGTACGCGAACGTAAGCGCGGGCGCCATTGTGCCTGGAAGGCCGATCCCGTGTATCGTCAACGGCATGCAGTCCGTGAAAGTGTGAGTGTGTGCGTGTAATCAACGGCTACATGGTCTAAAATAAAGGGTATGCAACTTAACGAAATGTGTCTTCATTCAACTTCAACATTCAAAAAATACAATCCTAAACAAGCAATCAAATCGCATATGCATCGCATCGGATGGCTCAGCATTTCTTGGGTTCGTTGCATGGTCGTTGCACTTTGATTCAGTTTGCATGGGCGAAAGCTTCGCGTTCAACTATCTTCCTTTGAGAAAGGGGCTTAGATTTATACGTACCCGGAAAGATTTCAGAGTAATCGTTCGTGCTCGCCTATACATACGAGAATGTACAAAACTATTCGTGTCGCGTGCTGCTATCTAATTTGACCAGACTTGTTCGCCATAGAATCGGCGACAACATTCAAGAAACTGGGATAGACGTGGTGCTTCTTGCGCCGACTGATAATTGATAACAGGGATTATTCGCTGAGGAAATGGTCGGCGACAAACATGTTTTTAAGAATGTACGCGTGCAGCCTGGTAGCATAAATTAACATTCATGTTACGAAATGCAAGATTCTGAGCATCTGAATGACATATACTAGGGTAAGCTTAGTCTTAACATTTCATACATTACAATTATTTCAATAAGGTAGAAACCTGAGCCGGTTACTGCATCATACTTGAGATTTCGGACGACAAACGCTTAGACGAACCACAAACAAGAGTGTGCTATGCTTGTGCCTCTGTTTTTCGTGTTTTTTCTAAAGAATTGTCGTCTGAAATCTGATAGTTATCATCGACCCAACGACTTTGTACAGGCCCCTAAAAAACATTTCACCCGCAAAATCTCGTGAAATATGCATGCTCAACACGTATGGAATAGTGTTAATAACGAGCTTGGATACCTAAGCCGAATATTTTTTTTTCTCCCGCCTGACTAGACGAATAGACAGGCCTGGACTGGATTGGATTGGACTGACCTGACAGACTCGGCTGACTGAAATGCATAAGATTCATTAGTATACCCATGGTTAGAGTCAAATTTCGTTACCATTTAAACAGCTCACTGATGGCGCCACCGGACGGTATGTATTATCCGGTGGCGCTTTACCCATCATCACCCCTATCACCGACATGATGTGGTGTTTGTTTTAGAAAATCTTCTACTCTTGTCTACGCACAGATAACCATACCTTGACCGTTTTTGGACCACCAGGCTTGAAGTTCCGGTCAGTGTGGTGAAAGCTGACGAGGTAAGGCGACGTCGCGTACACGGCCGAGTCGTCCACGGCTGTGACGCGCTCGCTCGTCGCCTTGTCGAGCACGTCGGCTTCCACCACGAGCCTGGAACCATGAAACAAGCGATGCCGGCTCCAGCCCCATAGTAGGTAGTTCGGCACGTCGAAGGTCACCTCGCCTTGCACAAGCTGCGTTGGAACAAGCGCAAGAAAAGAAATGATATACAGGGATTTGATGCTCCGACACGTCACAATGGGTCATGAGGAAAGCCGTAGTGATGGGCTCTGCAGATTAATGTTTGACCATGTAAGGTTCTTTAATGTGTACCCAATGAACGGTGCACGGGCATTTTTGTATCCCCCCCCCCCCCCCCCCATCGAAATGTGGCCCCAGCAGCCGAGGCCGAAGGCGCGCAATAAAAACGATACAGTCGACTGTATGACGGGATAATGCACCTATCAATGAACACGCCAAATTTAAATAAATATCAGTTGCTAGTACACTCCAGCATGTGTCATTGTGTGCCTTGGTAAATCGCGATCAACAAAAATCGAGCCCCTATGCTTCCCTTCTTCTCGTTACCGAATCCTTGTCTTTTAGCGTACACCTATTTTAGCGTACAGCATGAATTAGAAAAACCCCCAAGAAGCAGCAAGCCTAAAGATGTATCAGGACTTGTTGCTGGGCCATTTGGTTCATCTCGTTCCGTAGTGTTAGGACGCAACCAAGGAAGAAAAAAAACGGATCAGGACAGGAAAGAGCGTTCTTGAACGCTCTTTCCTGTCCTGATCCCTTTTTTTTCATGAATTTTTTTTTCATGATTTGGTAATGACGACAAAGTCCACGAAGGCAAAGCGATTGCTGGCGCCCATTTATTCTCAAATATCTTTCTTTGTGTGGGCACGCATACTGCCACTACATTCACGGGGGTCATAGAAGCGAATATCTGTGCAAAACTTCGCCATGTGCCGGAAACGCACCATACTTCAAATTTTGCGGGTTATACATAATTTTGTGAGGTGGTTTCCAAGCTTTGTGCGAGCCGCCTGCTGATGTCGGCGCTTGCTTTTGTCTGTGCATTTCACGCCGTTCCTGTTAGGGCGTGAATTAAGCAAGACTTGGCATGATCCGCCCACAGAAACCGGCCTCAATCGCTCGGTCACTTAGATTTAGGTGCCCGCATAGAGAACCCCAAGTGATTAAAATTAATCTGGAGTCCCCACTAGGGCGTGATTGATAATCATATCGTGTTTGTGGCACGTACACGAAAGGATACATTTATATTTAGTTTTTTTTTTTCTGTGCCGCAGTCGGCCACAATACCGTTTCGCCGCGATAAGTCACAAGTATAATGGGGATCACTTTGCCATTTGGTTCTGAAACTTCGCACCCTGTTTACTGGCAGGAACCAGTGTTGTGCGTATTCACATGATATCACCTAACAAGCGAGGGCATTCAATATAATTATACGAGAGCACACGGAGGACAATGTTGTCCCTGACTATGTATCTAGTGTTGGCTGCGTTAGGAAATGGACAAATAACTCAAAGGATTTAATATGTCCGTCCAAGGCAAATAGTCAAGGTGAAGTGCCACATCAATGCGCAAACGCACAACGAATGACTCAGCTAAGGCGCAGCAAGATTAAAGAAAGGTTTCCTTGCGGACTTAAAAAATAATCCGTACGTTTTACTGCGTGAAGGCTGCATGCCATTGCCTGCTGCGTGACGCTTCTGACGGCTCAATAGAGCGAGATATTGTGCGTGGAGTGTAGACGAATAAATTATTCAATTATTTACTCGTTATAGTACACGTAGATGCCACCTAAGCAGACATTACCATAGCTATAAGCAGTGATGACTAAAATGTTAATTGCAGCGAACAGAAAAACAATGCGGAGACGCTTAAGCATCGCCTTTAGGAGTACTACAACGTGACAGCATTAAAGGATGCCTGACTGATTCTCATGCTTCCCAGCAACTGCAGCTTATGGAACCGTAATCCATATCAGGAAACTCTTGCGGCGAACGCTATGCACGAAAAGAGCTTTCTGGTTCTTTTTTTTTTCTTTCTCCCGCAAGGCCGGCGCCGCAGATGCGTGGAGGCGAGCGCCATCTGGTGGTGCTGCAAGGAACCGAGCGCCGCTCTTTGATTGGTAGAAACGCGGCGCGCCGTGCTATGATAGGTAGATAATTTTGGCTCAAGGTCAACGACCAAACGACGCCGACGATGCCGGATTTCCTGCGCCATGGGGCCCTTAAAGCTATTGCTTTAAATACTAGTCGCTTCACAACGTGGAAATGATAGCAAGGACTTACTTCCTTCGTCATTGCCGTTCCAATTGTTCGTTCTGCCCCGGTGCTCCGGTCTCTGATTTTAAATTGACAGGTCGCTGAGCCTTGCACTGGCTTTCCGTACGGGTACCTACAAAGAACAGAATACAAATACAAAAAAATTAGGGAAGTAACTCTTTGTGAAAGAATTTATTCCAGTCACTGATCTTGCATTCATGCAGCGTACGATTGATGGAGTGGCCGAGTAACGCACACCGCGACTCACTGTGTCGAGGATGACGGAATGCGACGCAAGTATTGCAACGACCCTGTTGCAGTGACCTAATTGGTGAACCTAATTAGTCGGAAATAATTTTCCTGGGCGAAATCAATGTAATCGTAATTGAATTGTAATGTAATCGTAACTTTAAAAACGGTTGAGGAAGCAATTTTATTAATCTTATTAATAATTGATTGGGCTTAAGTAATTTAATCGTATTTAATTTTAAGTAGGCTTAGGTGATTTTATTTATAATTAATTAATTCTGATTAGTTCTAGCCAATTTACAGTTAATCAATCAACATTAGGATAGCTATTTTTAAGTTTATTAAGTATTCTTGATTATGCTTAATAAATTTATCCTTAAATAATGCGTGATTATATGTTTGTTTAATTAAATAGTTAATTATACGTCATAGGTTCCCTTACCACTCTTAAGTCGTAAGGATTCTTATTTAGGCCTAAATAATTTCATCGTAAATAATCTGATCCCGTGTTTTATTAATGTTAATTACTCCTAATACCTCTTCAGTACTCACTATATATTGTCATAATCATAAATATTAGTAGTCAAACGCAGTCATAATGCATTCTCAGATATACAGAGTGTTTCAGTCAACTTGGGCCAAAGTTTAAAAATATGCATATGATACGTAGCTGGACAGAACCAAGGTAATGTTGTTTGCCGTCGCTTGGAGATACTCAAGACTATTTTTGCATTCCGCCTAATTAGATAATTAGTCATGATTATTTAATGAACTTCACAAATATTATAATTAGATGAAGAATGTCAATGAGAAAGTTGTAGAGTGACATGAGAAACTCCCGATACAGCTTACTGTTGCTCAATACACGCTACATAAAAGTGTTTTTCCGAGTGTGAAAGATGCCCGCGAATACACGCGAAGCGCCTCGAGCGGCCAGTCGCGCGACAATTTTGCGCAGTGGGCCAGGGTTCAAATCCGGCAGGAACTGGGCTGCTTTTTTTTTTTCTCATTCCCCGCGATAGCAGCTACGGACACCGGTGGCGGAAGTGGCGGCGGAAGCGGCGGTGGCGGACACCATCGTCAACCGAAACGTCTACTGGAATGAGCCCATAACTGTTTACGCCGCTAAATTCATCGGGAGCCCTCCGGATTCCCATTAAAACAGTCATTTGCCTTACACACACATGAGACTCACATTATCATAATTCGTTCGGATAGTCAGGGAGCATTACGTGCTTTTACAAAAAAAAATGAACTCCCGGATCATATCCCCATAACACTGATGCAATACATGCACAAACATCTAACGTTAGAGGTTCTTCAGGAGTGGGTACCGTGTCATTAAAGGATAGCGGGAAATGAACAAGCTCACGACTTAGCTCGAGATCTCCTAACGCCAAGAATCCCCACGAAGTGGCCCAAGGCCTATTAGACCAGAGGAGGTGTCAGAGCCGAAAATCAAAAAGAAAGGCGTAATCAGCTCAATGATTATAAAACCAACATGCTCACGTTTCCATCCCCATCGCAAACACACATGCACACACTATAGAGGACGCTGTACTAAACCGCCAGTCACAAACCCTTGCATGAAACAAAGATGCGATCCAACACAACATTCGGAGCAGACGTGGCCAACCAGCGTGTCAGGTATGCGGCAAATGATTTAGGACAACTATTCTATAAGTCACTGCTGCGGTATCTGCATAAAACAGACATGTATACTTATATTTAATTTCATACTGAAGTTTCGCCGCCGGGCAACGCCCAATTGAATAAAAAACATGAAACGAATTTTATACTTTCTTACCACCAGCGGGTTATCACCATCATATAATATTTAGCAAGATTATATGATGGTGATGACCACCCAGTGGCTAGAACAATGACGGAAACGCCACAAATGCAGTTGGAAATACATTTTCGTGCTTGTCTGTTTGTTTGTTCAGTGCTTTCTGCATACTATTTCTTGTCTACATAGTGAAGTACACCACCACCGATGCCTCTGGCTGTTCATGGGCACGGTACACAAATGAATGCATGAATGAATGAAGAGGCCCTGTAAAAAATATCGCTGTGAATAGACGTACTACTCATGCTTACTTGGCTTCAACTGTGACTGTCACGAGATTTGAGTCCGGCAGAATGACGCTGGGCACCGCTATCCGTGCTGAGAACGTCGGCAGGACTAATGAAAAACAGATACACACCTCACATAAGTCTATGCGAACTGTTAATAGAATACACAAAGAACCTAAGAACCACCTAACACTAGACCCTTAATGGCTCAAAAAGACTTCAACATGCGATCTTCAACTGATGCACGACTCTTCAGATGGACCACTTAAGGGACCCAGTATTTTAGGCTCAGCGGATATGGCGCTCTGATGCAGACAAGGAGGTCGCGGGTTCACTTTCAGGTGGAAAAATGATGGCTTGGTCTTCGTTTTCTCTTCTTGCGATCAGCCTCTTGAGTAAGAAATCAGAAAGTTTACTTTTGAAAGAATAGATTATCAGCCAAAGCTGATTTATGGTTTCTCTTTAGTGTCCTTTTAAGCAAGCAAACAGCTAGAATTGGTTGCGCTGACGAATATGCTATAGAAGCGGCACATCTGTCCGTTTACTAGATTCAAAATGTTTCTCTGAGTGCACCCTGAAAATTTCTAGCGCGAATATCACGAGCTGTCAGTTCAATTTGATCAGAGTAAACATTCTTTTCTGTTATTCAGGGCAGTGCCTCTGCAAGTGCGATAATGGCGGCTAATGAAGCACTGAAAGAAAACTCACCGTACTCTTGAAGCTCAAAAGTGATGTTGGTCTTTTGGCTGAGCTGCAAAAAGAAAAGGAATATTCAAATGTTAGGAAGGAAACATCGTGGAAGGTTGGTGAAACGAAAGCATTTTGAGGTGGTCACGAGCCAGACAACGACCAGTTCCTGCAGCCAGAAAAGTTGTAATGAAAGGCGTGAGCGTGCAGATTGTGATACTAGTACGATATACTCATTAAAGATGACAGACGTGTAGTGCTTATTCACGCGCTTTATGTCTCAATCTGCCGTCATTGTACAGTTGTGACTGGTAGGACTACCGAAAGCATGTGATGCGTAACACCTACAGTGGCAGAGACATGAAAATCAAAGGCGAATCAGTTGATAATAATTTCACCAGGAGTGTCTAGACAGTGCCAGTTGATAAAGCCTATAAGTGATTGAGAGGCAGAACCAGCATATCATAATGTCGTAATCGGCGGTAGATGGTGGACTGAGAACGAGGTTGATGTAGATGTCGGTGAATAATCATCGATGGTAGCGCGTCATAATACTATAATTCTATCCCACTACAGTCGCCCACATGCAGCATGATAACCTCTGAACTATTTACCTGTTTTCTCGCCTAAACTATAGGTCCGAGCATCAAACAAAACATCTGACAGAAAAAAAAAGTATTTGCGTAAAAATAATTAAATGTAAAACGTTAAAGTATGCCGGTAACTGAAGAAAAGGGCTTACACGGAATCCGTAAGAAACGACGGCTGTCCACATACCAAGCATCGGTGAGGCGGGGAAAGGGTAGGAGTGACTAAACATGCCTGTCGCCGTGGTGGTGTTGTCCCTGGCACTCAGCGACGTCTCATACGTCACCACTCCTTGCGGATTCTGCACAGCATTGCGTAAGGCTGTTGTATTAAGCACTTAGTCATCCTGTATAAATTCAAGTCACGCCAATCGCAGTATAGCAGAAATACATAGGTGATATTAGTAAACCAAGAATGAGAACAAAAAGCAGCAGCAGGTCCAATGAGTTGGAATCTACATACAGCGAAGCTGTGTGTGAGTGCATAAAGAGACGAAACACGCGTTTGTACTTTCCTGGTTGTTTTATTTTTTTTTACAGCGTAAGCTGTTATGGGCTCATTGCAATAGCCGTTTCGGTTCGCGATGGTGTCCGCCGCCACCGTTGGGGACCGTAACCGCTATCGCCGGCAATGCGAAAAATGTACCCGGTTCCAGCCGAGATCGAACCCACGTCCGCTGCGTGGGAGCCAGATACTCCATCACTGAGCCAAGCAAGCGCTTGCCTTCGGGCAGCGAAAAAATGCCCGATAAACGCATCCTAGGCAGGCGCACAGGCACAGACAACCCGAGCCTCCGCCAGTATGGTGGCGCCATCTAGGTAAGGCGCCTGCAAACGCAGCGTGCGCAGGCGCCGACGACGAGATACGATTCAGACGAGGCGCGCAATCAACGCGATTTCGATGTGAGATGTGCGCCACGTATTCTGGATACCTCTTCGGTACACGTTATGGCGTCTCCTCGTAAGGTACGAACCGCCGCTGAAGAAGCGAATCGTAGAGCTACGTGCGTGGCTACAAGCAAGCATCATCGGGCTCATCAGATTGCTGTGCAGAGAGCATTACAAGCCGCAGCTCGCCGTCGACGCCGGGCGGACAGTTCAGACCGTTCTCGTCAAAAAGAGGCAAAGAGACTGTCGCGAATACCCTGATGTGCGTGGTGCCGAATTTGGAGCTACTCTTGAGCCTGTTCTGCGTGTGCCGTGCAGGCCTGTGATATTTTTCGCTCGCACGGTTACCACTGCCGCTGGATGCGCGGAGGAGAGCGCCATCTGACGGTGGTGCAAAGAACCCACCGGCGAGGTTCGCAAAGAAAACCTTAGATTTTAAAAGAAAGGCTCGTCCCGCTGTCCCCTGCTAATTCAGTGGGCGGCATGTGATCACAATGTTCACACGCAGATCAATAAGAAATGCAAACACGATTAAGGCACACACATAGACACGCATATGTACCTTTGACATATGAGCGTTTCTACGTAGGGCAGTCAGGTAGTTGCATAAATGACAGGCCGCGCGAGCATGTTATTAATGTGAAGAACAAGGCAGGTGGGTGGTTAGCGATTCATTGCAAAGAGTGCGGTTGCAAACCATTGCTCGACCAGAGCACAAGAGTTGAAAAAAAAAATGTCACAGCTTTGCCCGAAAGGCGAAGCATCAATTGCGATAGCAAATTAGTAGAGAGCTATTCGGAGTAGGAATAGTAATTTTATCGGCTGCATAAACGTGGACCCATTCGCTTACTAACTGAATTAACAAGCGTGGTGTCAGCGCGCACAAGCAAACATGAATAGATCACACTGAATGACCGCAGACAACGACTGTCAAAACACTGGCAGGAAACGCAGCCGCCGCAGCGGGCGAAGGTTCGTGCGGTCTATCCCTTCAACGGAAACTGAGCGGCGAATGCACAGCGCATACAAAGGTCAGAGCCGTGTGGAGATCGCTTTTAAGAGACGGTGCGGGCGACCACCACAGCCAGGCAAAGTACAAGCGTAGTTGTTGGCCGCCCCCCCCCCCCTCCCTCCCGCGCTGTCTTCCCGCTTTCTTGCTTTCGCGTGGGAGATTGAGTGGCCAGTTCCCCTTGCGCCCGGTTGCAAGATACGCATTTGGTGCCGCGGCACAGCGTCGCCCCGCCTCCGACGACGACGGCAGAAATCCGGTTGAGGTGTCCATATAATTGGTATCGCAATAAAATTAATGAATTGACACGTTTGATTATAGAAGCACACACTATTTTAAATTTGGAAGACAAGTGCATTAGTGTGGCACTGATTGCATTGTCAGCAAAGGAAATAGCATTTTCGAACGAAGCTTGTACTGGCTCACAAGTTTCGGTGGCGTTGTAGGCATGCAAAAACTCACGTGTAGGGCATACCCGCATTGCATATGCGGGTATGAGCTAGGTACAAGAAAGAAAGAAAGAAAGAGAGAGAGAAAGGAAGAAAGAAAGAGAGAAAGAAAGAAAGAAAGAAAGAAAGAAAGAAAGAAAGAAAGAAAGAAAGAAAGAAAGAAAGAGAAGGTGCGTGTGCGTGTGCGTGTGCGCGTGTGCGTGCGTGCGTGCGTGCGTGCGTGCGTGCGTGCGTGCGTGCGTGCGTGCGTGCGTGCGTGCGTGCGTGTGTGCGTGTGCGTGTGCGTGTGCGTGTGCGTGTGCGTGTGTGTGTGTGTGTGTGTGTGTGTGTGTGTGTGTGTGTGTGTGTGTGTGTGTGTGTGTGTGTGTGTGTGTGTGTGTTCCGACGCACATTAACGGTTGTGGAACTCCTCTTAACTGGGAAAGCAACACTACATTTATTTTTATTGGTCATCTCTCAAAGCTGCACCTTCATTCGTTTGTTGATATGTGGCTGTTCTGGTCCACAATTATTAGGTTCTCAAAACTTCCTAGGTTGAGCCCTGTGCCTTCTTGCTTTCTAGAAAGTAACTTCATCCTTATATGGCAGATACAAAAGCACTTTGATCAACGTAGTCGCTGTCAATATCCACGACGTCACGACGAGGTGGTGCACAAACTTCAGCATGGCGAAGCTCACCGTTGCCACACCACAATAGCCTTAGGAGAAGGTCATCTCCTACAGGTAACTGTGCATAAGTATGATTGATTGGATCGAAGATTCAGGGTACTCTATACATGAACAGCGATTGCACAAATTACCTCCCTAATTTATTTGTGCAACTCAGTGAATGAAAACACAAATTAAGAGTGACCCAACATTCGTGTTAATGTTTTAGGGCAATTCTAACATTTGTGTGCGCTTCCAGCATTTGAGAGACACTCCAAGGCTATTACAGCGGAACTGTTATAAGCTAGTTTCCAGCGGATCCCTGCGTGCGTAGACCGAGCGCCTAGACGAAAAGCTATCATCAGCAATGGTTCGAACGTCGTTGTCTTCTTCTACATGCAGTTGGCTCGGTTGTGCAAAAAACTGAAAATAGCCAATGGGTGTATCTCTTGGGAAGGTGACATCACGCACTACAGAGGCACGTTATCTGAGTTGCATTCTGGCTAGTCCGCGTATTGGGTAGTCCACGTATTGTGCGGACCGAAGAAAAATAGCATGCCACGAAGAACGACGGCTCGACCAACCGTCCGTCTCAGCCAGACGGAAAGTGGTTCTTGGCGTTTCTGTTGGAAAGGTTCGGTATCCAGTGCTATACAAACATCGGTGACCCAACCACACGTCATCAGTTCCGCGCATACTTGACGTTCGCGAAGAACCTTTCCAGCGTTGTTACAGAACCCATGGCCGTCTACCATAATGACGACAAAGCTATGGTGACCTAAGTGGCAAAAGAATAAAGATGGTAGAAGCTGACACTTCATGCGGAATGTGTCTTTATTTAAATCAATATAGTTTATCACCATATATACAGTTTACCGCTGGTTATCCACCTTCACAGAGTGGACTGGCACTGAACTTTTTTTTTATCTTCGCCGTGCCATGGAAGGGTGTGCGTGGGATTAACTCTAACACTAACACTTAACCCTACCTTAACACCGAATGAACAATAACGGAGGCTTTACTAATCGACATGCTAGGTCTATACGGCTGATTGATAAGGTTGATAATCTCGCAGTGGTACGTTGCTTCAGCCATGGTTTGTGCACGCTCCGGTGGGTTCAATTGTCGCATTATTTCATCGGCGCTCACTTCTTCTCTTGACATTGCTGAAAGATTTGGGTCCGTGTCCACCGATTATTTTTAAGTAACAAAGACTCGTAAAAACGGGCACTGGCCAATCGTGACAGCGGACTTCTTAGGCAGTTCTTACGAACGAAAACTTTCGTGAAGATGAAATATTCTCATCTACCTAAAAGTCACACGATGCTACAACGGAAACGCATACGGGTTTCTCAGAAATAAAGTTTCGCAGGGAATAGACATTTGTCCTGGTCCGGAGATATAACCTGCTACCAACGCTTTTCGGGGGTGATCGGTCCACCATCTGAGTTAATACGGAAGCTGGAAGGTCACCCAAAGAGAGAGGCCGAATTAGTCTACAAGGCGAAGCGCGCGTAACAACGAATACTGTGAATCAATCCTGCGGAAATCCGCGAGATGAACGACCATATTTCGCTTTCGCGAAACTTTCCATCACCTTGAGGATTTCTGCCTAACGGATTTGCCATATCCATTGCCGCAACATCCGTGAACTCGGTAACAGAGGAGCTTGTCAAAACTTTCGCAAATGCCGTCCGCCCCATGGCCGTCGGCCTAAGCTGTTTGCTTGTCGAGGTACCAGTCCCGGATATCTTTCGCGAGTGTGGCAGGGCGCTCGAACGGCTACCAGTGGAGAAACGCTCTTAAGTTAGATAAGCTTGGTGAACAAGATTCCACCCCCCCGCGCCGTCTGTTCCGCATCGCGGTTGTCTAATCATGATAAAGGCGGACTCCACGCAATTCTAGAGGCCTGCATTGGGTGCAACAAGCCCGAGCGTCCGAACGTATGTGCGATGTCATAAAAATGCAGATGTCGAGAGTTTATGTGTGTAAAACTACAAATAGTTTATATTGAAGCCTAAGTTTCTTTCGGTGTTTCATGTTTGAAGCCACAGACTAGGGGCCCCTTTTTCCTTCCGTGTCAATAAGCATCTTTTCGACACGTTTAAACGACTCCACACCCGGCCCCACCGGACACTTTGGTTATGCATTTCAAGTTTTAAAGTGTTGTCCAGTGAGCATTGCGTCGCATTGTGTTCAGTAGTAGCCGAGATAGGAGCAAATCAAATGTTGTGAGGCCTTCGCGCGAGGAAGCGACCTGCACAGGTGATCTCCCGTTCACTCGACCAGCACTCGCAAGCGACCATGCTCACCTGCCTTCTGGAACATCTGAGAGGAGGGGCCGGCTTCTTTTTTGCCACGACCCGCCAGGGAGGAATATTTTAAAAATGAGCGCAACATTTTGACGAACCCCTATCTCCAGCACTTTTTTTTTCTTTCTATTGATGTTTCATTATTTGCCTTTGCCTATTTTTTCCCACTGAAAATGACTCGCACGCCCCGTCCAACAATCGTATATGGTCATATGCGTATATACAGGATTACACAGGCTCTCAAACAGGATCCTACAGTACCACATAGGATTACGGATGCTGCACATGTGGAGGATGTGGTGTCTTTCAATGAGGCTAGTACATTTATTCACAATATGTGTATTTTTGAGCATACACCTTTTGTTTGCTTGCTCTTTCTCGATTCATTGTGCAAGTGTCCCTACATTTGTGACTGATTATGACTTTGGATATTCCATTCCTTTCTTAAAGTGCTTGTTCGCTTTGCCTGAACACCTAATGTGCAAATCGTTCCAAATGCCTCGTTGAGTACACTATGTTGCTCACCCACTCAAGCGCTCTGACCCAAAGGGCTCATCGTTGTGCTATATGTGTGCGTATGTTGTCATTTGCTTACATCTTCGTGACCTCTGTACGTCCGCTAGAGCCTAGGCAGTCAAATATTGTCGCGATACCAGCGAAGAAATGTGCCAACATTCTTGACGTCGTCAAGTAGACCAAATAAAATAAATTTCGCACCATGATCTGCAGCTTGAGTTCTCCTGCAGTAGGGACCAGGTCCTCTCCGACGGCGATCGCTCGGAAATGGGCTAGAAAAAAAAAACGATAGTTTCAAAACTGCTTTAAATTTGAGCATCATTACAAACACTTTGCTCAATGTGCTCAAGGACCCGAGCTTAAGAGGAAGGTTAAGCTCGAGTCCAACTCCGATGCCGCCTATTTTATTACATGTAAAACGCAGAAATGTTTTGATGACACAACGCCTGGACCGATTTGAATGAAATTAGCTACATGTGAGAGAGAATATTAAATCTCACCCGCCGCGCTGGCTTAGCGGCTATAAGCACGAGGTCGCGGGATCGAATCTCGGCCGCGGCGAAAGCATTTCGATGGGGGCGAAATGCAAACACGCCCGTGTCCCGTGCATTGGGAGCACGCGAAAGATTCCCCTGTCTGTCAAAATTATTCCGGAATCCCCCCACTACGGCGTGCCTCATAATCAAATCGTGGTTTTCGCCGCGAATACACGCAACGTGCCTCGAGCGGCCAGTCGCGCGTCAATTTTTCGCGTGTTCGCGGGCTTCTTTTACGCTCGGAAAAACACTTTTATGTAGCACGTATTGAGCAACAGAAAGCTGTATGAAGAGTTTTCCCTGCTGCTCCACAATTTTCACATTAACATTTTTATCTAACTACAATATTTAAGAAGTTGATAAATTAAGACTAATTATGTAATAAGGCGGAATGCAAAAATTACTATGAGTATCCCCAAGTGACGACAAATAACGTTACCTGGGTTCTGTCCAGCTACGTAGCATTTGCATATATTTAAATCTTGGTGCATGATGGTTCTGACACCCTGCATATATATATATATATATATATATATATATATATATATATATATATATATATATATATATATTGACGCGTGCGGCAGAAAGGATGTTCCTCATCCGCCCCCAAGGTTTGTGAGGGCTGGCAGTAGTAAAATATAAATGCCCCAGAAATTGGATGGGGAAACGGGGTCGCGGTAGCTCAGTGGTAAGAGCCTCGCACGCGTAATGCGAAGACGGGGGAACATTCCCCCACCTGCGGCAAGTTGTTTTTTTCATCCACTTTAATTTCCATTAATTTATCATTTCTTTGATAAATTTATCAATTTATCATCACAATACAGACGCAGTTAATCGAGGCAGTTGATGACGTCAATTAATAAAACGTTAATTGGGGCACAGCTAATTAAGATAGCGTTAATTAAGCCACTCGATCGAATCCACGACCTTTGGTGGTTGCAATGTTTTTGCATTCATCCACGTAGGGATAACTAAGTGTCCCTTGAATTATATATATATATATATATATATATATATATACATTCTTTTTGTTTCTATAATGTGGTGTAAGCGCTCACCTGTCTGCCTGGGAGTGTAGATGGGCTTGTCGCTCTGTAGAAGCAGGTATCCGCTCCTGCTGCTCACAGGTAGACGGGCCTCCTTCGTGTACACCTGGCCGCACGCGACCATTAAGGACACGTAATGACGCCGGCCCCAACGAAACTGGTCAGTGTCCAGCTTGTCCGGGTCAATCCAAATGCGCACCACTCTGGACTCTCCTGCATAGTACGAGCACGTGTTAACGTAAAAAAAAAACACTGTACTTCAATGATACCAGTTACGAAACTCCGCTTCATGTACCGGACATGCTCAGGTGCCTTCAGAAATGTGTTCATATGGGTTGGTTTGTACATGGTTTACAGGGGGAAAAACTACGATGACAGGACACATACACAGAGAGAATGAACGACACAACCACGCGCCGGCAGTAGCAGCCACTGAGTTTGTTGCGTGTGTAGCGAAGAAGACTGGCGCCATGTGTGACTGGCGCGCCCTGTGGACGCATTATCATCATCGGCCCGCCGACGAAGACGGGCTCGCGCTCTCGGTGTCCGACGCTCAACTGAGACGGTCGCGTTTCTGAGTCGTCAATAAACCCCATTACATATTTGGTGGAGGTGCGATGCATGGCATCGGATCATACCAACTGGGACCTCGTTTTGCCATATGTTACGTACGCCTATAATACCGCTTCACAGGCCACAACGGGATTTTCGCCATTCTTTCTCGTATATGGCCGTGAACCTACATGTACGCTCGACACCATTCTCCCCTACCGGCCTGACCCATCAGAGGGCACGCCTCTGTCTGAAGCCTCCAAGTATGCCGAGGAATGCCGTCAGCTGGCCCGTTCGTTCACGGCGGAAGACCAGAGTCTCCGAAAATTCCGTCGCGATGATGACCGACCTCCCTGCACCTACCAGCCGGACTCACTAGTCTGGCTGTGGATACCTTCAAGCACCCCTGGTCTATGCTCTTAACTCCTCGCTCAATACCACGGTCCCTACCGCGTCGTTGAACAGACGACGCCGGTCAACTACGTCGTCGAGCCGCTAACGCCATCTACTGACTTGAGGCGTCGTGGACGCGAGACAGTCCACGTCAGAGACTTAAACCCTATTACGACCCCCTTGTCCTCTCCTCTCCTTGAGTCGCCAGGATGGCTCCTTCTTCTCCAGGGGGCAGTTGTAGCGAAGAAGACTGGCGCCCAGTGGACGCACTATCATCATCGGCCCGCCAACGAAGACGGGCTCGCGCTCTCGGTGTCCGACGCTCAACTGAGACGGTCGCGTTTCTGAATCGTCAATAAACCCCATTACACGTGTTTCTTTATTACATAATTAAAAAAATAGAAACGACCCTAGTCCTTGACTTAGGTGTCTGCTACTGGCACTCACACCTCGGCGTTGGTGTACCCTGGTGCAGGGTGGGAAAGCGAACTCGGAGGAGCGAGCGAACGGAACTGTCGGCAAACCGCCACGCACAGAGGAGCAGGCGAGGGAGCGAAGGAGGGCGAGGATGGCGCGACGCGTAGCCCCCTAGCGGACGGCGCGCGAAGCGCACATTAAGCGCCCCTCCGCCGCTGACGTGGGGGCATGTAATGAGCGCCGTCGCGCAGCTGGCGCGAGCGAGCGAGCGACGGAGCAGGTGCGCGCCGGGATAGGAGAAGCGAGAGCGAGGAGGGAGTGACGTCACCCCTCCGCTGTGTTAGGCAGGCGTGCACACTGTGTCAGGTGGTGTGTAGTTCTAATTACCTTTTTTATTTTAATTATTAATGAGCGGGTACCCCTGGTTTAAGTGTGACGTCACTGATGACGTCACTTCTGGTCTTGGAGTTTCACGCGAACCTGTACTGATGCGGTGGGTATCTAAAGTGTATGAATGTGTGATTATAAGTGTACGGCAATTGGACTTTCCTTAATTGTTTCTAATTATTCGTTACACTTAATTAGCTCTCTACTAAAAATGTGACCTGATGTCATATCTGTCATCTACCATAAGGAGAACCACAGATACGTACCTGTTCTTATTTTCTATCATTTATCTTTAATTTCGCCCCACCTCTGTGACAAACCAGAAGTTGCTGCGCAAGAAACAAGAGTGTCACTGGGTGCTCATGCCACCAATAAAACGCACATGCAACAGGAAAGCAAACAAAGCATATGCTTACAATCATGTGACCACTGTCGATTTCAGAAACAAGAATTACGGGCGGTCGGATGGATGGAAGGATAGATGGATATATGAATTTTATGAGCACCCCTTCTGGTTAGTGTTGATAAAACATCGAAACTAGATCGAATGGCACGCCACCTGTCGCCAGCTTCCGGCGAGATCAAGCTCCTCGTCTCTTCGCCTCGTTTTGACGAGAACGATTTAAACTGTCCGCCCGGCGTCGACGGCGAGCTGCGGCTTCTAATTCTCTCTGCACAGCAGTCTGCTGAGCCCGATTAAGCCTGGTTGTAGCCGCGCACGTAGCTCTACGATTCGCTTCTTCAGCAGCGATTCGCACCTTGCGAGGAGACGCCATAACTTGTACCAAAGAGGTGTCCAGAATACGCATCGCACCCCTCGCACTCCTTGATTCGTGGCACCATACGTTTTATTGCGATAGCAATTATATGGACACTTCAACCGGATTTCTGCCGTCGGCGTCGCCGTCGCCGTCGCCGTAGCCGTCGCCGTCGCCGTCGTCGTCGCCGTCGCCGTGAGGTTCCGTATAGATAAGATCTTCACCGCGCGCCGTATGCCCGAGCGCAAGCGTGCTGCGACGCACGCTATCACGGAGAGCGAACGCACTCAATCCCCCACGCGCAAGCAACGAAGCGGGAAGCCAGCGCCGGAGGGAGCGGGGGGGGGGGGGGGGGGGGGGGGCACTTCTACTGTGCCAACAACCGCGCTCGTCGCTCGGCCGCACGGTCTCTTATCTCTCCCGCGCGCAAGCAAGGAAGCGGGAAGCCAGCGCCGGAGGAAGCGGGGGGGGGGGGGGGGGGTGGGGCGCACTTTTCTTCTGCCAACAACCGCGCTCGTCGCTCGCCGCACCGTCTCTTATCTCCACACGGCTCTGACCTTTATGAGCCGTGCATTCGCGGCTCAGTTCCTGTTGATGCGATAGACCGCACGTACCTTCGCCCGCAGCGGCGTATGCTTGCTGCCAGCGTTTTGACAGTCGTCTGCAGTCATTCAGTGTGATCTCTTCATGTTTGTTTGTGCGCGCTCACACCACGCTTGTTCATTCAGTTAGTAATAGTCGGGTCACATTTTCCAACGCACGCTACACATGTAATGCTGCCCGGATCGGCAGTGCAGCGCTACAGGTGTGTCCCTTCGCACGCGCGCTGCCCACGGAAGCGCTTCTCATCAACACCACCGTTTCACACGCGCCTTCTCGTGGTCATCGAGTCTCTCTTCATGTCGGTCTACTTACGCCGCAGCACACCTGCTTACTTAATCAGCTCATGTTTACTACAATTCATATTGTTACCAAAGCCGCTCACCTTACTTCGTATGACATTGCTGTGTTGCTATCGCATTCATTGCTTCGCCCTTAGGGCGAAACTGTGACATTTTTTTGTTGTTGTTGTGTTGTTGTTGTTGTTGTTGTTGTTGTTGTTGTTGTTGTTGTTGTTGTTGTTGATTGATGATGATGATGATGATGATGATGATGATGATGATGATGATTGTTTATTGGAATCTTCAAAACAGACTGGTGGCAAATAGTCGCCTAGCCTGCTTGAGTGAACAGGTCCAGTTACGTGCAGCATGCAATTGCTATATGTAACTTACATGTCGGGCACGCTGCGTTTGCAGGCACCTTAACTAGATGGCGCCACCATACTGGCGGAGGCTCGGGCAGCTCGGTATCGCGTTGATTGTGCGCCTCGTCTGAATCGCATCTCGTCGTCTGCGCCTGCACACGCTGCGTTTTCAAGTGCCTTACCTAGATAGCGCCACCATACTGGCGGAGGTTCGGGTCGTATGCACTTGCGCGCCAGCCTTGGGCGCGCTTATAGGGCATTTTTCCGCTGCCGGACAGTAAGCGCTTGCGTGTTTCAGTGGTAGAGTATCCGACTCCCGCGCAGCAGGCCCGGGTTCAATCCCGGCAAAGACCGGATACTTTTTTTCGCATTTACGGCGATAGCGGTTACATTCACCAGCGGCGGCGGCGGCGGACACCATCGCGAACCGAAACAGCTATTGGAATGAGCCCATAACTGCTTACGCTGTAATAAGAGAACAAGTCAAAGTAAAGAGTTGATGTGTTTTGTAGGTACTGACGTATTAGCACCCTGAACGCTGTATCGCACACGATCGCTCCGTCCGGCTGACTTGAAGGATCGCAACAGTGCTTTTGTAGCCTTCAATGGTTCAACCAGTGAGCCCATGGTCCAAAGCAACGTGATTCAGTACATTCTGCGCCTGACTCTGTTCTAGTTATGGTAATCTGACTCGCTGAAAAGTTCCACACTACAAAGGCGTGAAACAAAGCGCCACGAAATGACGCTACAAGCACTACTGCTACCACATACATCCACACATCTCCTATGTCCCAGTATTCCGTGAACGCCAGTACGTTCACGGAAGGCCTAAAACTGCGGCGTAAAGAAGATCTACGTCTCTTACATTTTACTGCGAACAGCACATTTTAGGTACAAAATGGGCTGAACTTGTTTGCCCATCCACAACAATTTCGAACGACCCTAATACATTTAAGAAAAAACATTCTGCAGGCCTAACGCACACCTTGAAATCTATGCGAAGCGAGGTTTTTTTGAAGCGGTTAGTTCCTATACCGCTGTCCAGCTTCTGCACAGTGTTTTTCAAAATAGCAATTACGTGTCTGCTCTGCAAGAATAATTAATTAATTTAATTATGAGGTTTTACGTGCCAAAACCGCGATCTGATTATGAGGCACGCCGTCTTAGGCGACTACGGAAATTTCGACCACCTGGGGTTCTTTAACGTGCACCTAAATCTAAGTACACGGGTGTTTTCGCATTTCTCCCCCATCGAAATGTGGCCGCCGTGGCCGGGATTCGATCCCGTGACCTCGTGCTCAGCAGCCCAACACTATAGCCACTGAGCAACCACGGCGGGTCTGCTCTGAAAGAAATCAAGAAACGGAGACCCCCCACCATACGATTCTCGCGACCGCTGAATACAGTCTCCAGGATCGGCCCGCTTTACTATTGCCCCGCCTCCAGGATTGGCCTGCTGCACTATTGCCCGTCTCAAGGATGGGCGCACTTGCCTATTGCCCTGTCTCCAGGATCGGTCAGCATTACATTGCTCTGTCTCCAGGATCGGCCTACTTGACTATTGCCCCGTCTCCACCACGGGCACACTTGACTATTCCAGTCTCCAGGATGGGCGCACTTGACTATCGCCTGGCACCAGGATCGCCTCACTTTACTATTGCCCCCTCTCCAGGATTACCCTACTTTACTATTGCCCTGTCTCCAGGATCGGCTCACTTTACTATTCCCCGGTCTCCAGGATCAGCACACTTTACTATTGCACTGTCTCCAAGATAGGCCCACTTTGCCCGGCGAGAAACCAACCGAGCGATCAAACACAATGAACCCCGGGAAAGACGGCGTAAAAAGCTTCGTTTTAACAGAGGAATTATGTGCTTGAGGGAGCATATTTCTTGCGATGAGGTTATTCAGGTACCATTTGATGTTTCATTGAGTTATTGCATAGAGAACAGAGTGGGCCAAATTCATCCTTGGGTTGCGTACAAAACGCACGACGAAGGAAAGGAGTGGATGACACGAGCGCAACCTCTCAACTGGTATTTTTATTGAAGGAACATTATGTGTACTACAAGCGCTACCTGGTAGTGAAATTAACATCATGTCAAATACGTAATCAAGCATTGCAAACATGCACCGTCTAGACTTTACTATCAGTCGATCCCACGACACGGGCTGAAAATGTGCGCGAATTCTATTTCTGTTAATGAAATAGTTGCCAGATTGACACAAGCGTCTCCTATCTTTTTAATATGCATCACCTGTACAATTTCTCGATTCATTTGCCGCTTGTCTTAGACGCAATGCGGTTGTTCGTAAGTACATCAGCCACGTACAACTACAGCAGTGGCATGTCAAGTGGGAGCGTGCCGATTTGGACAAAGACAAATCATGTTCGCTCAGCTTATTGTTGATGTATTGTACCTGCCATTTTGGCCATGCGACCTTCGACTTGCCGCAGCTGAATGGCTCCTGGTACACTCCTGCGGTCTTGCACGAAGTGCAGCCTTTGCGTAGGAAGCTTCGCAATAAAATAGCGGTGTTGTGTAGGGAATCCAACCAGTGCTTCATTGACTTTAATTCTGGGGTTTTGCGCAGATTTGATTATGAGGCACGCCACAGTAGGGGACGCTCGTACCAGTGCTCCACATCCACCTTCCATTGCCAGAATCTTTATAAGCCAGGAAACAGGCTGAACGTGTACCTCCTCGGCTGAGCAGATTACCTAGTACTGCGCAGAACGGTGCGGAGAAGGCAGGAAAGGGCTTTGGCACGGTGGACGTGAAGCAAGAAAGGAGTATAGCACGAAACTTGATGCAGGCTCCCACTGTTAGTGCTGCATGCCGCTACGGGAAGGTTCAGCACAGGACGGGAGTATTGAAAGCTTCACCCGGGGCTTTCGCGCTATACTGCTATGCACAGTGACTGGGTTGAGGTAATCAAAAGGACACTGAAGTCTGCTTCTAACACCCTCCCCTCTTCTTTTAATAATCATTTTGTTATAGGGCTTACCTTCACCGAGGCTGATGGTGTCTCGGAAGATCGTGTGCTGTCTCTTCGGGTAATCCTGTAGGGTTAGGGTGACGTCATTTGGCGACTCCCGGTTGAAGACCACAATCGTCTCCTCCACTCCAGGTCTCACTTCTCTGGGAGCTATGACCATGCAGCTTTGTCTGCGTATTTCGTATTTTATTTTATTTCTCTTTTTTTTTGCTTTTCTGCAGCAACTACGCAAAAAAATTTACACCCTTTGGGAGGTATCTTGTCCCCATATAACGTCATCCGTGTTTTTTGCATTTCCTTCTTTGAAAACTTTTCGATTTCATTTTTATCAAGAATGCTTTGTCACGCTGATAATGCACATGCCGTTCATGACCTAGAAGTACTATGCGCGCAGCATAAAATAAATGGAAAGAATGCAGTATAGCTGATTATTGTTTGAGGACAAGATAAGTTGCAAAGGGTGCAAACTGTCCCAAGAGTGTAACTGCTTAGTCGGCATTAAAAAGCAACTGCAAGTGTAGACTGGTGAAATATATTCTTGAAGACTCCAATTTAATCTTTCTGTAGAAAGATTGGCTATTGGCGTGGAAAGTGAAGGGCAAAATACCCCACTCTGTCTTGGCTTCATTATCTGTTGGGCTTATGTGGTTGTGACGACCAAAAATCAGGCCCCTCGGTTTCCTTTTTCTCCCTCGGTATTGCGTTAATATTACATCAAGTATTTGTAAGTACGTTCGTAAGTGTCGGTCGTTTGACTATAGAACAAGTTCTGAGAACCCATGGCATTGAGTCTAATTCATGTGCAATGCACATTTCCGGTATTTCTGAAGTGTACCTTGCGCAGTAACCACCTTAGCCGAGAGGCTACTGATGATGTTTAAGCGACAGCTTGGTTTTATGCTACAAAACCTAATTTAGGCAGTCTGTACTTCCAGAATACGAATACATTCCATCGTTCTTTGCGCGTTTCTTAACTTGTTCTCAAGATTCTTTGTTAATCTCCAAGTTTCTGCCCCATATGTTAGCACTGGTAGAATGCAATGATTGTACACTTTTCTTTTCAACGACAGTGGTAAGCTCCCAGTCGGGATTTTGGTAAAGCCTGCCGTATGCACTCCAACCCAGTTTTATTCTTCTGTAAATTTCCTTCTCATGATCAGGGTCACCTGTGAGTAAATGGCCTAGATAAACGTGTTTCTGCGCAGAAGCTAAAGGCTGACTGGCGACCATGAATTCTTCTTCCCTTGCCAGGCTATTGAACATTACCTTTGTCGTTCTGCATATTAATCTTCAACCTTACTGGTACACTTTCTCCGTTAAAGACCTCAATCCTTTGTTGCAATCCATCCCACTGTTGCTGAACAAGACAATGTCATCTGCAAACCGAAGGTTGTTGTGATTTTCGCCGTTGAACCTCACTCTTAAGTCTTCCCAGTCTAATAGCTTAAATACTTCTTCTAAGCATGCTGTGAATAGCATTGGAGAGATTGTGTCTCATTGCGTGGCCCCTTTATTGATAGGCAACTTTCCACTTTTCTTGTGCAGAAACGAGCTGAATAGCTGTTGAGCCTTTGTAGATATTTCCCAAGATATTCACGCATGCCTTCTGTACTCCTGGATTACACAACGCCTCCATGAATGCTGGTATCTCTACTGAATCAAACGCCTGTATATATAGACTGGCACATAAGTATCCCTTTCTGCCTTGTCCAAATTAGGCCTCACGCGTCGCAACACCACACACTACATTTTAAATAGTCAACCTTGAAAGACAGCTGAAATGATTAAAGTGGATCTCAAGCAAGCGTTGAAGCACTCTGCTGTAAAACAAACAAAAACTTTTGCAAATCCCAAGCACTATGGGAGCCGGTTTAAGCGAAGCTCCCTAGCTTTCGCGTGCGCAAAGAACGCTGTTCTTATTTAGCATCGGTTTCCAAATGTAGACCACACGACGAAGTCGGACACGCATTTTCACACGAAAACGTGTTGCTCAGCGTGAAATCCAGGCGCTCCAACAATGCAGAGACACAAACCGGAGTCCACTGCACACACCACCGCGACATCGAACCGGGCTCGGTCTGCGCAAAGTGCGCATTCGCACTCGTAAAACATTGCCCCTTTCCGCTACTGTCTCATCGCTCTGCAGCACCGACGCCGCCTGTATTCCCGTGTGCACTCGCGTTGCGAAGTCATTCTTCGCTGCGTGTCCACGCAGTTCCATTTGCGTGTACAAAACGACGGGCTCTCATGCTCTAAACCACGTGTTCTAAACGAACGTAATTAGCAAAGCCCACTAGACAACCACCGCTAACACGTGACCAGCAAAGATATATCGAACCGTGACCCTTCGTGGCCCATCGCGCAACATTACGGACAGCATCCGCCAACGGTCCAACTGGTGGGAAGATGCAAAGAATGTTCTCTTTAAATAAGTACATGGATCTCACGATTTTGGGGAACCGGTTTAAGCGAATCTTTCATTGCTTGCGAAACGCGCAAGCAGTTTAAAGACTGATTAAATTATATACAGTATTCCCGTGACCACACGAAGGCAGCTTCTGACGGTGCTAGTACTCGAACCTGATGGCCACATTAATGTCACAGTACCATATTATCACATGTACAGGGTTTTTTTTTTTTTTTTTTTTTTTTTTGACGGTCACCGTTTTTCAGCAGATTATCACGGTTATCGATTTGTCGCTCGGCGTAGGGCGTGTCTGTGCGCTGCCACATTTCTTGTTTTGTACACCTCAACATGGCGGCCGCGATGACGTCAATGCAAACGATCACATGACAGATTGAGAGATATGTTCGCTGGGAAACGCCTCGTTTAACGCAAAATTCTGACCCTCCCACATGCGGATATTATGCGTATGACGCGACGGAATGAAAGCGTTGTAATGACAACGATGGCATGAACAGGACAACAATGGCATGCTCAATAACGGAGCCACATCCGTGGCGTGACGGCGGCTAGAGCACGTGACCGAAATTGTGGCGGCAAAATGACGTCAGAAGGACGACAATGGTGTGACAAATGACGTCATGACGATGAGATAATGACTAAAGCATGATGACCATGGAATGGCGACAATGAATTGATGGTTACTACCCGACGACGACGCAATGACCATGAGGGAACGATGACGACGCAGCATTGACCTGGGTACAAATAATGATGACGAAGAAATGTAGGCGATGAAATGACGCTGGAATCGGGACGACGACGGTGGTGTGTTTGCGTTGGACCTTTACGTCTTCCCTACATATATCGGCTGCTGCCGCAGGAGGCCTCGGCTAGCACTTTATCTGGTACCGGCCTGCACTGTCTCCGGGCTCGGTCCATCGTGCAAGAGACCCGCAACCACCAGCCAGCCCCAGCGTAAGATGGCGGGGTAAACAAAGCTTCGCTTTAATACTGCTCGAGTTGCCTGTTGGCGCAACGTGTATACACCCCGCACCGGTCACCCATCAAATGTCACGCAATGTTTACGTTTATGTACTTCACTGTTCGCAAGCTATGTCGAAATGCCAGCAGCAGTTAGCGCAAATGTACACTGTGGGAAGTCGACACAGTTACGTCACCAGCAGGAAGCCGAAGTTTGATGTTTGTTGGGGGAAGAACGGTGAACATCAGAGGTGCATGCCGGGAGAAGCTTCGTGCGAAGGGTGATGGTAAGGTTGGCTATTTTTCGCCCGTTTCATTCTTGCGTCTGCGAACTACTGAAAACTGCCCCGCGCGCACATGCCTTCGAGCGTGCTACGCGACGTGAATCATTCAACGATTCGGTAAGCTATCATCATGAGCAGCCGCGGTCGACAAACGCGGGGGCGTTCGCAATCAAAGGTTTGCCTGAAAGCTCTGGCACTACCGCATACCGTACTCTGCTGTCCAAGATCGGTCGACCATGTTGCCATCATTGATTACTTAGGCCACCAGGATCGGCCTAGTTTTCACTATACCTTCCGCGGTATCATCCCACGTTGTTCGGTGACACACACGACACGCCTACCACCGCGGGGACGTCACCAAAAAAATAAAGATTTGCTATAAAATAAAATTTCTTAACAAAAGTCTAATGATGCTTTTAGAATACTCACGTCGGCGCCACAAGTACAAGGAATAGCCACAAGACCCAAAGTCCACCGAGTGCCACGGACAGGCTCATTCTCGTAACTGTTTTCACCGTTACGAGAATGTTCTCTCCAACGAGCTGCCCGGACGGCAAAGGCACCACAGACTCCGAAAGACGGAAGTTTGGTTATCGGCGCCCCGCTCCTCCAAAATACACTGTCAGCGACGTCTTCTCGGTGTTATCTATCTACGGTTTCGTGTTTCACGGTTGGCGAAGATGCAGACGGTTATCTGCAACCGTAGCCAGTTTGTCGCCAAAAGAGACTGAGAGAGCGGCGAGCGCAGCTGGCGCGTGCCTGAATGTAAGTGATACGAGCAAGACGAAATTGCGTGTTGGCATGCAAAAGAAACAAAAATGTTTCCCAACTCAAAAAAAGAACTCTATTACTTCTCCACGATTTATCTTTCTTCATAAATTTGCAAAGCATGAATAGCGAAACGAAAAATTAGAAGAAAATTCCTTTATTGACGAGTGGTGCCTACTGGCACTATACCAGAGAAAATCACCGCCAATCCGCTCCTGTGAAGGTGGTTGGCCAGCGAAGCTGTGTACAGTATATGTTGAGCCTAATGTAGGGCCACTTGTCTAACACCGATCCCATAATGTGTGCCCAATTACACAGACTGCTCTTGAAAGTGATATATGACAAAAACAGGCATTTCAATGCAGTTTACAAAAACCGTTATTTTATTTATTACCTTGAAATGACTTCTACAACTGTTAAGTGGTCGCTATGATACCCACTGATGTTTTGCATTCTTATTTGAGAAATGTTTTTCGCCAAAGTTAAATAGATGCGTGAGCCGTGTACGGTAGTTGGTTGACTCCGATCGTTGAAGTAACTAAGGCCGAACTTTTCCACGAATGGTGTGAACAACTGCTTTGTTCCCGGTTTTGGGATTGCCACGTTAAAGTGTCCGACAGCGACCACCGGCGAGGGATTGGCGGCAACGTACATTGATCAACGCGGAAGTGCGCGCGCCTCGTCACCAAACAGGTGGTTTTACGGCTTTTCACACGAAAGTGTTTTATGCCGGGGTCCACCAAGACTTCACTGACGTATTTCCGTCACGGAAATACGTCATAGAACATAATACAAAGAAAGAAACCAGAAGAAAAAGTTCCACAAACATGCAAAATTTGGAAATCGAACCCACGACCTCTCGGTCCGCGACGATAGATCGCCGAGCGTTTAACCCATTGCGCCACAAACGCATTTGCAGAGAGCTACACAGACGCGCCTTATATATCTAACACTCCTCCGTGTACCCGCGCTCTTGCTCGGGGCGGTGCCGCCGCCTACGAGCAGAAAAGAGAAGTACTGCATTATGACACTAACGCGCACCGACAGTGAACGCTTCGGTGGTCTCAGCACTACGACGCCTCGATGCCAGCATTCGAAGGGACGCTGGCATCAAGAAGCACTACCAAGTAGGTGGCGTTCACCGTACTCAGCACAGCGGAGCGTGGCCTCCGCAATTAGCTCTGAAAATGTTTCTGAAGTTGATCGCGGAGGCTGCAATTACGACGCGCTGTACGCGCTGATTGACTCGGTGACGATTCAGTTACGTGCTTTGTCTTGCGCGTTGTATTAGTGTGTCAGTTACGTGCTTCGTCTTTCGCGTTGTGCTAGCGTGTGCAGCGTAGTGCAGCTTCCATATGCACGACGGTTGCTCATGGTCATCGACGTTGGTAGTCGTGATGGAGGAGACGTGCCACCAGGCGTCAGCGTGGGTGCATCAACGCCTAAGGGCGCTTTAGCCACAAAACACCAATAGACATTATATATCAATGTGCAATAACATTACACTACTTCTGTGAAGACACGTTTCACTTTCGTGTTCTATACCAATTCCTATATAAGAGGGATCAACCACATTTTTTTCTTATTTGTGTGTTTCGTATTGAAACGAAAACTGTGCTGTGTGTTCGCTTCACGCTTCTGCCTTACGGTGGTATGGGTCATTGTATGAGCCATTGCTCCTGGCCTTGCACTGCCACCGGTATTGGCCCACTTGAGTTTTCTGTCGACGTGACGGACGCGAAATAATCCCGGGATCCTAACCATAGACAGTTTCGCTGTAAAAAAAGTTCATTGCCGAGTTACCAGTTACCAGGGACCCGTAGATATCATCTTCAACCAGGTGGGCCCATTTTGGCGATTTTACGGCACTTCATCGACCACACCGGCGCCGCTGTTAAGACCTAGCGACGACGCCGGGCCGCAGACGCGGCACTAGGCACGGCTGCCATGAGTCTTGCGCGAGGCTATGACCCGGAAAGCATGCAAGTAGTGGAGCTACAGCCTGCGAAGAAGCCAGTATTCGATGAAGCCACCGAATATGTCATTCGGAAGAAGTTAGAAGAACAACAGCGAGCGGCCGAGACGCGCGCTAGCTCTAAACAGCAGGAAGCGTTGCGCGGTGGGGACGCTATGGACGGCCACGTCACCACATCGACGCCAGGCAAAACGCTTCAACCGAAGCGTTGGAAACCGAAGGTGGTGCCCAAATTTGGTACGGAAGACGCTGTTGCGGTCGTAAACCCAGGGGAACACTCAATTTGTCAAATTTCAAGGGCAGCAATCAAATCGGAGAAGCTATGTATGCTGCTGCCGGGGTCCCGAGCTCGTCACAGGCACTCACTATTTGGCCGGCGTGGAATCAGAACATAAAAAATCACAGCATATCCACGGGGTGAATGATGATGAGTGGGCGAAGCTCCGGAGGGAATCATCGGATCTCCCGCTTAAGGGGACGCTAGCACAAACGCGTTAGAAACGTGCAGTACTCTCTAGTAAGGAGGAGCGGCCACAGCGTCTTACGCAGCCATTTACACATGCCGGAACGTGCACCGCGTTTGCTGAGAGAGTATACCCCCCGTATTCATAAACGCTCCTCGACTTGAACTTGACTTGCCACCGCCTTGGGCAGCGCGTTCGAAACGCGTTGAAGGTAAGGCGGAGAGGCCACAGCGTCTTACACCAGCTTCTTACACGGGCCGTAACGCGCTAGCACAAACGCGTTAGAAACGCGCTAGAAACGCGGCCTTTCGTTAATGTTGGGTATTTATTGCCATCGTGGTGCGTGTGTCTATGTGCGCTTCGTGGCGTAGTGGTTAGCGCCGCGCGTTCGGAAGCGAGGGGTCCCTGGTTCGATTCCGCGCTACGGACACAACTTTCGGATTTTTTTATTGCGATAGCAATTATATGGACACTCCAAAGCAGATTTCTGCCGTCGGCGTCGCCGTCGCCGTTGTTTTCATAAAACGCCGGAAGTGTTCTCCGGAAGCCGGAAGCGGAACCGGAAGCAGAAACGGAAGTGGAACCGGAAGCGGAAGTCGGCTTCCGGTTATACTATACGTATACATATATGTATATATGGGTATACATACATATACGGACACACAACGCCATCTATTGAGCAATTCATAAAACTAGACGTGGCTACCTACTACGACGGGGACGAACGGGTGCCGCTATAAGGAGCTTCGCCCCTAATTATTGTTGGAATTCGGGACGCACAGTTCATTCGGAACGTCCTTGCTGTCGAGAGTCTGCGGATTGGCGGCCGAATGCAAGCGGTGCAAGTCTACCTCAAGATGACGGACAACACGTGCCGTGGAGTAATTCAAGTGGATCAGAAGGTGTCGGAAGCAGATATTTCTGAAGCTATTTACTCGCCAGATGCTCCCGTGGTGGGTGTGCGGAAGTTAGGACAGTCGAACGCGGCAGCGATAACGTTCGAGGGCCGCAAGGTGCCGTTCAACGTATTCTACTGGGGAGAGGCTGTGCCGGTGCGCCTCTATCGGAAGACAACACCAGCTTGTACCTTATGTGGAACAGTGGGACATAGGGTGGATGTGTGCCCTAATCCGCGGGATGATCGCTGCCGATCCTGCGGATCGGTCACTCCCGAGGAGGGGCACGAGTGCCAGCCCCGATGTCTAGTCTGCGGGGACCCCCATCTGACGGGCTCCGCGGACTGCACCTGGAATACAGAAGTTGCGGGAGCCGGGCGGAAGCCTGCCGTA